>NC_022032.1:23628421-23634291 GCF_000317375.1 Microtus ochrogaster | reverse complement strand
TTCCTTAGCTCTCGTGACACAAGACTATTCATGGGCATTTCCTGCCAGGAACTTTGTCGCTTTAGCTTTCAGGGTTCATATCTGTGTAACGGTATTAGTAATGCTTCTTACTGGGCAACCTGCACAGCACCTCTGGCACTGTGAAAGCCACTTGTCAGGAAGGAAGTTTTCTGGCCAATATCAGTTTGACGCCTCCAGGTCCAGTGACCAAAGTGTATGGAGTCATTAGCAATAAGGATTGACTCCCAAGTTGCTATTGCTTTTTATTACCCATTAGAGTTTGAGAGTAAGACCTTATTGCTGAAATTCTGTTTTTTAAAATTTGCAAAAACTATTCCATGACATTAGGGCACTGTTCAAAAATAACCACAATTAACAGAAATACAAAGTAGGCTTTACTTAGACTTTTTATTAGTGTGTGTGTGTGTATATATATATGTATTTTTAATATATATTATAAATGTGCATGTGTATGTGTAAAATAGCTTTAAAGTAAAAATGCATTCATAGCAGTTTTACATAATAAAAATATTCAACCTACAATTGCATTTTGATGCTTGTTTTCTTGAAACCTAACTTAAAAAATTCATTTGTCTATGTTATTTCTCCCTTCACCTCTAATTCATCTGACAGTCCTGATGCAATATCATAGGGAAAATGACAGTTAGAAAAATGTCCCCATATATAATTATATTACAGAGTTATTAAGTGATGGGAATACATCAAATATATAGATATTTACATTAATAAATTGAACTAATAATTTTGTGATTTTAATTATTTTTAAGTAGTGGTGCTTTTATATTTTGTTTTCTACAATTGTACATGGTTATCAGTATTTATCTTTACTCAAATAATTTAAACATTTTATTTCTCAGGCACAATTTACTAAGTATATTATGATAATTTGAAATCTTTTTAATTCTAAGTCTACTGATAATGATGAGGGGCATTGAGTAATAGAGTAAATATGAACATATTGTCATTTGAAAATGTTGGTAAATAAACTGTGATAGATTGGATTTATCATTAATACAACTTGTTTCTAAAAAGCGACCAAATAGCAGTTTATTATTTAATATATATGAAAAATCTTGAAAAACGTGTATTATATTTTAAGAGTAAAAATTGTATAGAAAGATAGTCATTATGGTTTATTTTCATCATGTTAGAAAAGACAAAACATTTTAAACATTTTAATACATAATTAATCTAGAATTGGCTCAATAATCCATTGTTTGATGCAATGTGATCCATTGATGCAAAACTTTATAGTTTATTACTACAAGAAAAATGTTTTAATATTACAAAGTACTTAATGTGCCTTAAGTTAATAAGGCATGTTACATATTGATATTCATAGTTTGATAAAAAAAAGGCAGTATGCATTTAAACCTGGCTGTAACTGGGTGTTTCAAATTCCAATCTTATATTCTTACATGCTTTCTAACAATTTTGCTTTCAACTTTGTTACAAGCATATTTTTGACAGCTCCTAAATACATTTTATTTCTGGAAATTAAAGCAACATAAAAAATCCTGAAATTATATCTTCTTGCACCAGGAAGTTTATATTGATACTGCAGTTTCTAGGACAGTAGAACCCATACCACTGGACAGGGAGGCTCATTAATCCACAGTCACTGCCAGCCTAGAGAACAGTGTGATATCAGGTTGTGAAATAAATAACTTTTGTTTATTTAACTCTGTATGTCTGTATACCATGGCATAGATTTGTAGAATTTTGATTGTATATTTACTTAACATATTTTCTTTTATTCCTTTGAGTTGGGAATATAGACAATAATGATAAAATATGAAAAAAATCTACAAAGAAGCAGTGTGTTCTCTTTGCTACAGCTTTACCTTTAAGGTAGTTACAATAAAAAAACACAATAAAAATTATTATTATGTAAATATTTTATATGTAGTTTTGAGAAATGGACAACAAAGATTACATGCAAAATGCAGTCAAAATTAAGTTTTAGAAATAAAATTTAACATTCTTTGAAACTATTTTGGAATCTGTATGTAAAACTTTAGAACACATTAAAAGCAATTTATAAGGGAAAGATTAAACGGTATTAGGTAAGTCACTCACTTATGGCAATTAAAAATTCATCAGAGAGCACAGTTTTCAAGATTTTCATTAACCATCTCTAATTTTTAAATCTAAATTATGTAGATAATTTATGTAATCTTATATTTGAATGTGAGTAGCTAAGAAAATTAGTTCATAAAAATGATTAAATGTGTACTTTTAGGTATTTGAATATGTATGTTTTGAGAACTGATGATAAAGGGGTAGAAATAACTTGCTTTATAAAATTACAAATAGTTAAATCATATATTCCAAAATATATAATCTTATTCTACATGAGGAAGCACCTTGCTTAAGTTGCACATGTGCAATTTAATGTGGAGTTAATATGAACTTTAATATATACATAAATATATATGTGTGCACATACATACATACATATATATATACATGTACACACATATGTGTTGTACTGTTTAAATATCAAAGAGTTATTTCTGAGTCTTAGTCATTATCTTATGCGGTTCTCATCATACATTCTGATGTCCCCACTGATGTTCTATCTAAGCTAAGGGAGTAAAGGGAAAGAAGTCCTAATTGACTGAAAAGTTCAAAGCTTTCTGTCCAAGAGATGATCCATCTTTCCGTATCTGGGAGCATAAAGGACATTATGTACTAATAGCACTATAGATCCGAACAAGATGCAAAAGAGGAAGGAAGGAAAAAAGGAAAGAAGGAAGGAAGGAAGGAGAAGACGGAACAGAGAGCGGGAAGAACGGAGGATGGAAGGAAGAGAGGGAAGGAGAGCAGGAAAAAAATGCTCAGAGAAAAACAAACAGAGCATTAGGAAAATTCATTGATTACAAATGTCAGTATGCAAATATTAAAATTAGAAGCTGTTATCTACAAAAAATGACAAAGGGGTCTGCAGCCAAGGGAAGTGATGAGAAATTGTGTCACCATATCAGCCACCAAGGAACTCTTAATTTTACACAAACTGCAATTCTAACCAGACTGGTAGATCATAAAGGGGGAATGTAGAATCACAAATACAAGCTGAAGAGAATAACAGTAAGGATGAAGTTTTATCTTTTCATATCTAAATATTTCAGTTGAACTTAATGATTGATTAAGATTAAAGAGGCAATGTTAGTAAATAAAGGATGTTGTTGTCCTGATTAAAATTTTTTAAATGTGTAAGCATGCTGTAGAGATTCACGTTAAGAATAAGACAACACCTTCTCCCAAAGAAACCAGAAAACATGGTGGAAATGCAACTGATACAGTAATCTTGATTCTTAGTTCATAAATCTATGCCTAAAGGTGTGTGCTCCCTATGAGTATTAATCTGAGATACCTACAGCCATGCTTAATAGTATGGAGGTCAAGACAGGTATTGTGTCTTAATATTTAAATTTTGCCTGTTCCGAATTGTCTTGTTTCTGTAATTTATATTGCTATGATCTCCCTTTTGTTAAATATCCCCAAAGGAAACACATTAAGGAATATGAGGACTAATCACCTGTCCAGAGTTCCAGTTCACCCTTTGAGGATGAGGAGAATATAATTGTCTGAGGGAAATTGTCATTCCTTCCCTTCTGATATCAATTCATGATCATCAAATAAATAAATATTACACCTGAGAACTTTAGTTTTATCTAACATGCTATTGTGGGTCCAACTTGAATATCTGAGAAAATTTTCAATGAGGCACACATAAAATTACTATGAGAACCCAATTTCACGGGAATATTACTGATACATTACTTGGTGTTGATAACTACCCCAGATGACAGGAGGTAATCAGGATAGTTACTCAATGGAGAAAGTTCCTAATGATAACCATTGGCTTAATAATGCCTTTTAATTACAAATATCCTATCATATTTAGAAGTCAAAACAGTATTATTTTAATTTCCCTCAGTAATTGTAACTTCTTCATATTATTGTGCAATGATGATGATGATAATAATAATAATATAAGGGATATGTTCCTCAAATAAATTTTGGCATTTGATTCTTATATTTTTACAAAGGACCCAAAATTACAAAGGCAGGGGTAATTTGTTTTAAATAGATTTTAAGTTTTTGTTTGGTAATATTCACTCTATAGATATTTATTGAATCTTAGTATCCATATGGAAATAAGTAATTATGTATACTTTTCTGGAAGTAGAAATCAATGACAATTTATTGAACTACATTGATATTATTTTGATTGTATCATCAGCAAAGCATTCTACTTTCCATACCGAAGCATATTTTAAACATAGTGATATAAAATTATTTTATTTATTCAGACATTGGAAATTAGAAAGTACCTATGGAGAAGGAATGACTCTGATCCTGTGAAGCTTATTATTATTATTATTATTAGTCACTAACAGCTTCATGAGTCAGCTTTCTGTCACTGCAGTAAAAACCTGAGAGAATTAGCTTACAGGAAGGAATGCTTTAATGTTTGAAGTTCATCACTGAATTAATCCTGTGACAACACAGCATGTCAAGCAGAGATTCTGTGACAGAGAAAGACCTTAACAGTTTTGTTGTTGTTGAAAAAAAAAAAAAAAGAAGGACTGTGATGTGGTCCCATAATCCTATGCATGAGGGATCCTCAACGAACCTAATGTTATCTCATTAAAGTCAATGACATTACACAAAATACCACAGGCTCCACCCCAAGCATCTAAGACATAGTTTTTTGGAGTCACCCATTCGAACCATATAAGCAGCAACTACCAAAAGTAACATAACTTGCCATTAGAATTACATTAATTTTACAGGAGACCAAGTAGCCTTTATTGGTATCATTCGGATTGGCATGAAAACTAGCTAAACTGAACATGTGTGTGAGTGAATTAACATCAGGCTAACTGCTTTGAGGAATAAGAGCTCAGACAAAGGTCTGAGTTGTTCTGGTGATAATCCAATGCCAGTACTTTGACTGATGGATGCCCTTCCTTAGAGTAATACACGTCTGTAGTATCAGCCTGGCAATGACGTTCTCTCACCCGAAGGTCTAGGATTCGACTTCGTGAAGGTTTGAATGAGAATTCCCCATGTTGACTCGCGTGTTTGAATAATTTGGTCCTAAGTTACTAGAACTGGAAGGATTAGAAAGTATGACCTCATTGGAAACTGTGTGTAGACATTGGGGGAAGGCTTTGAGCTTTCAAAAGTCCATATCATTTCGAGTTATTGCCTGTTTCCTGACCCTAGCCCCTCTCCTAATCTTAACACAATCAAACCCCTAGCCCTACTTCTTTCACCCCCCCTGCTAACTCTACTCCTCTCTCTCTCTGCTGTTGTCTTCTTACGTTACCATGTTTTACCATTGTGATGACCACAGGCTCTATCATCTCTGGAACTGTAGCCTCACAAAAGAAATGCTTTATTTTATAAGTTGCCATGGCTATGTTGTTTTGTCTCAATAGAAAACTAAGCTACTTCTCAAGCATTAGCTGAAAGCTATGGCCAAAACACATAATAGGTGGAAATTTTTTGATATTCTACCCAATAGAACAAGGAAGGATGGAGTATAGTGCCTAGGCTTCCTTAAGAAATTCAAGTACTAATCTTATGTAGACAGAAAATCATTTTTGCTACAAAGCCTACAGAAATCCAATTCAGCTAGTTCTTTAGAGAAAGCTTTCTGCATTTCTTTTCTTGTTAGGAGATAAATAATCTAATATTAACAGCAGGATTAATTTCTGTTTTCCAATAGCATAAATCACCCTTAATGAAATGTACTAGCCATTTTGATGGATTCCAAATCCTTACTCATTTCCTTGTGCTGCTTACACAGCCTGAAACTACAAACTGTGTTAGTC
>NC_022032.1:23617984-23628321 GCF_000317375.1 Microtus ochrogaster | reverse complement strand
GGAAAAATATATAAAATAAAATAAATTAATAATAAAATCATTCTTTAAAGTTGAGTCATGACAAAAATTATAAAACATGATGAGATTTTTCTTGGCTGAACTAAGTTCCTTTCTACACTCTGTTGAAGCTCTTAGTTCCTGTACTCTAGAATGTGATTATATTTTAAGGTTGAAACTAGCATTAGGTAAGGGACATGGGACCAGTAATTTGATTGGTGTTCTTATAACAAGAGGTAATCTGGGTAATCTGTATGTCCAAAGACACAGGAGTAGCATTTAGGCAGAAAGGGACAGGAAGGTGAAAGGGAATCACAATGGTGGCCATATTTAAGTCAAATAGATGCCCAAAAAGTTGTGTAAGTTTTTCAACACTAATCAACTCCCAAACTATCAGAAAACACCTCTTATTTCATAGCTTCTTCAGTTGCTTGATTTTGCTATGGCTTTTCTAACAAGAAACTGAGGAGAATATCAAACAGCCTTACTTTCATGGTGACTAGCAAAGAAAGACTTTCCTGGAATTGAACAGGTAGCTCAAAACCGAAAGATAGAGTGTCTGAGGTGAGCTTATGAAAAAATTTTCAGGCAAAAGACATGGCATGACAGAAGCCAGAGGCAGAAATGATCCTGCAGCCTGTGGAGCCCTTAAGAACTATGTTTATTGTGGAAGAGGGCCAATTGTTGGTTCCCAGCTGCTCAGCCCCAAAATAATCACACAGAAACTATATTATTTAAAATACTGCTTCACCCATTAGCTCTAGCTTCTTATTGGCTAATGATTGCATATTAATTTAACCCATCTCCATTAATCTGTGCATCACCACGAGGTCGTGATCTACCAACAAAATTTCAGTGTGTCTGTCTCCACCAGTGGCTCCATGGTTTCTCTCTAACTCTGCCTCTTTCTCCCAGCATTCAGTGTAGTTCTACCCTCCCTCCCTCCTTCCCATCTAGCACTGTTCCCCTATAGCTCTGCTACAGGCCCAAAGCTGTTTCTTTATTAACCAATGATATTCACAGCATACAGAGGGGAATCTTTCATCAGTGCCGGGCTAGTATTTCACAATTTTGAATTGTTAATTGTCCTTTAATTTCTAGCTAAGGATCATATGGAAAATTTTAGTCAAAAATATTCCTCAAAATTAACACTAAACAAACTTTTAAAACTCTATAAATCCATATTGTCTTGTTCTCATCTAATAAGGAACAGCATGAAGTTAAACACTGACTGAGTAAATTGACGTATATCCTCTTCCATATTCCATTGTATATTCCTACCTTCTTACAATGATCTACTCACTTTTAACAAAGTTTTGATCCAAAAGGTTTAAAATGAACATGAAAGACAGAATCATATAAGGCAATGACTTTAGTAAATCTCCCTGAGATGGTTTCAAATTTTTTTCTAATTTAAAAACCTAAACAAGGAATCAAATTCTTTCAAAACATTTGCCAAGCACTCCACAGTTGTTTAGTTTTCCTTAAGGTAAGATGGAAACTAAACAATGGCCTATGTTTTTCAAAGAAATATTCATGAGACTACCAACTGGCCAGTGATATATAACCTATATCTAATCTTGATAAGATATAAAGTGAAAATTCAGAATTATCTTGCAAGATAACTTCCTTCCATTTTTTAAACCTGAAGCATCTGAGATTGTTGAGATTCATGGAGTTAAGCAATATATGTTATATATATTATGCATTATATTTGGAACTGAAAGAAATCTATTAGAGGGGGAAGATTGTCAAAGACAATACTGGAAAAGATAAGAAAACCATGATGTAGAACATATATTACACTGTTATCAACCGTGACAAGTTTGAATCTTTTAGAAGAATAAGCTTAGGTTGATAATATTTACAGTACACAAACAGAACACTAATAGACTCAGGAACAATAGGGTTCAGTGGATAAAATATCAAGATAAGAGCAAGATAAGAAGTAAAGTGTTGGTCAGTTCTATGGGGAATTCCAGAATATATATATAGTAAGGCAGCCATGGTAGGACTTACTTTGGACTTTAAGAGCTCTGTCGTTGCCTGTAGATTGGCTGAAAGGAGAGAAGAGTTGGGGAAAAGGAAGAGAAAGCCTTTAGGAAAGAAGCAAGGAAGGGAAGGGTTGGGAATGTAGAAAGAGGAAAGGAAGAAAAGGGTAAGGAGGGAAAGGGAGTTGAGCAGTGGGTGTGTGGGGGGGGAACGTAAGGAAGTGCCAGGGAAGACAGAAGGGAGGAGGAAACCCTAAAGGGAAGGGATAAGTGTTACAGGGAAAGGGGAATGGAAAGAGGAGAAAGTAGGAGGCAGGGGAATGAAATGGAAGGAAAGAGAGGGAAGGAGCAGCGAGTTAAAGGGAATCAAGAAGTGTTCTGTGCAGCTGAGCTTATGCTGAAGATGCTGACACCTGGCAGAGGTTCAGCCACTTCCCAGCAGCTGTGGCATCTTGTCCCTAGGTCCTTTCCTAGAATCAGTGGGTAGTACTTCTATGTCTACCTCTCAGTGTCTCAAAACACATTCTAGATGTGAGTTTTGTTAAACAATATCATAGTTAAGAAATACCAAATATGATGGAGTTGATTATAAAGAAAAATCTAGAGAAGTAAGGTAAGAAAAGAAAAAAAAACCTATATGGTGTCATTTAAACGTTTATTCATGTTAACTATAAAATTTCTTCTCTCTCTCTGATGGCAAGTATCCATTAAAACATTATAAATCCTTTGAATTAATTATATGATGTTTTGAGACAGAATCACCTTGCATTTCTACTGCCTGGTTGGGCAGATCTGCCTATCTTTGGCTATCAAAGGCACATACCAGAGTGGATGCCTTATATCAATCTGACTTATATTTTCTTAATCATAAAAGTAAACACATTATAGAGATCTTTTACCTAATAATATACAAACTAAAGATAAATCCAGAGTATTAGTAAAGAAAATTAACCTATGTAAGCAAATTAACAGTAAAGTGATAAGAATCCCCTTACTCACGAATAAGTGAACAGGATGAAAGAGAGCAGTCACTTACAGAAAGGAGGGGTAATTTATAGTCACTGTTATTGGTTTACAATTTGATTACAATTATGTGGACAGTTCTCAGCAATATGAATTTAGCAGGCTCAGAACAAACCCAGAGAATTCCTTATTGACTCTTCTGTCATCAGTAAATACATACACACAAACACACACACACACACACACACACACACAAATTTTATTTCTTGATCATGTCTATTTTCCCCACAACTATAAAGGAAATTAAGTGGACTGTCTGTCCCATTTTCCTCCTGGGTACAGGTTTCTATATTATTAGTGCTTGATAAAAGACATTTTATCTTGTAAAAGGACCTGGTGTCTAATTCATCAAACAGCAATATATATTGCAACCCTCAGCTGAAACATGTATCAAAGGATGAATACTTTGCAATAAAATAAAACGACACTGAAGGGGGAAAAGCAGAGTTGCCCAGGGAGAGCGACACTAAAACAATGATTTATCCCAGTTATCCATATGGCTCTGCTGCTTATTCCCTGATAGAAACACACTTTGTACCTTAGTTTTTCATTTTATTTTACGTGTTCAATAGATAATGTTCAACTGCAGGTGATAATAACTGATTGTGCTTTACTAGGTATGTTGTCAACTGCTGACTACTCCCTGGTTATTCTCACTGTGATGTGTGCTGCTATCGTCCAAGTCATAGAAAATGTATGATTACGCATTCTGGAATCTCAATCATCAAAGTGTAACTCATCTTCAAGACCATTACATAGTGAAGATTAAATGGGAACAGCTTTCAACAAGAAATATATAGTGGAAAACTTGCCATAACTTTTATTTGACCCAAGGATGCCTTGATGAAGCTACTTCCCACAGGGGAATAAGTACCAGAACAATCCACACAACTCACATCTGTCTCCACAGCCTGCATCTTCTGAGCTTTCTTTTTCCTAACTCCCCTCTTCCTCCCTAGTTACCTCATTCCCTCCTTTCCTCCATCTCTCTACCACTGCATGTGTGTGATTACATGTGTGTGTATGTGTGCATTTGTTTAAGTGTATCTGTGCTTATTTTAAAAATATGTTCTTCAAGCCCCTTGACAGCCACTATAGAGTGGCAAAAGATCTATGAGCCTCAGTCAGCATTTCTTTCCTTTAATGTGTAATTGCATGGTGTAGAACATAGCTATGTTTCTTAAACTCACATGTCTATGAATTTAAGTTCAACAAATAAGAAGCTTTCAAACATATCAAATTATTTTCCTACTAACTAGTTACTTTCTTTTTAAAGTAGCCCAATGATGGGCGGATCCAACTTTAAAATTTGGCTCTTAAGCATTCTCTCTGAGCAACAAGTGAACATTCAAATAGTGTGTGTTCCTTCCATTCCCACAGCAGGATTATGTGCAGACGTAACGGTCAGCAAAGCGCCCTGTCACTGACACTCTTTTATAAACACCAATAAAACTCATAGCTGTAAAAGACAGAAGCTAGACAATGGAAAAATAGAAGCAAATTTGATGTATGCTTGAAAATAAAGCATTCACATATAGACCCTAAGCATAGGGAATCTAACAAGATTCAGGCAACATTGAATGCCAGCAGATGATGACATTTAGGGATGGGGTGACAAGGGAAAAGCATTTTGGCTGTGCAGTGTGTGACAGAACTCATCTGTCATCTGTATTTTATGTTTAATCTCACACTAGAGAGGGTGACTTCTTCAATTGGCCCAGCTTTACAGAAAGCTGAAGCTGGTAGTCTTTATCCCGTTTCCTAAGTTCACACAGCTGCTCTGCCACACACACAGAACCTCACCATTTTCTGGCAATCCTGTTAGACAGATGAGGTGTCCAGGAACTTTATCCAGTAAACAAAGAAACAGGCTCACACCAGGATCTTAGACAGTCGGTGACAGATACATTTGGAGAACTAGAAAGGAAATGGAGAAGGCAGGATTAAATTTTGGACGTTGGAAAGAACAAATATGGTGGATAAAGGGAAGAACTGCAGATGGTTCTAACATCCAGTTTGGAAGATCAGACACTGGTAAATTGCTAATGAAAACTAGCCAGAAAGAGGCAGCTTAGGAGAGAAATAGCTTTTGGCTTCAATTTAGTGAGTAGATATTTTTAAAAGAAGCAAACCTGGGGTTAAAAAGGTCATTGTTAAATAAGCATTTTTTGTTTGTTTGTTTGTTTGTTTTGAGACAGGGTTTCTCTATAGCTTTGGAGGCTGTCCTGGAACTAGCTCTTGTAGACCAGGCTGGCCTCGAACTCACATTTTTTAGTTACTAAAACTTTTAACATTTAATGGTACTCTAGAAAAATAAAATACGTATCAATACATGATGAAAGGAGTGTAATTTTCTCCTTTTCTTTTCAGAATGATAAGAACTTTAAGAAGCACTATTAAACTGTAAATATCTGTTGTTTGTGCTTTTTAATCAGCCCATTTTAAAAAAATCATTTCAAATGAGCACTTCAGTGTCATTATTTCAGAGAATGAAAATGTCAAAAATATCATCAGGTCTAAAGTTATTGCCCTCTCCCAGGACTTCATTAAGCAAATTTAAAATGAATAAAATTTTCTGTGATTAATAGAAGCATTTATGGAATTTCTCAAGAAAGCATTTTGTGTTTTTTATTATTTATAACGAAGTAAGCAAAAATTGCTCCTGGCTGTGCTTTGTGTGTTACAGTATTGTATTTGGTTGCAAATAAAAATAGTACTATAAATTAGGCTTATATAATTTAACTAAATAGAAAGTTGTTAATATATTGAGCCTTATTTTTTTATTAATAGATGAGAGAATAAAAACTAATTCCATTCTTGGAAAGCATTCATCAGTGACTCAAATTTTCTTTTCCTCAACTGCATCAGTAGAATGGCATCAATTAAAGTAAGATGATGTCTATTCTCATTCATGTAATTTTTAGCATTCTTTCATAGCAGGGAAATTTCATTGTATTGAATCAACCACTCATTTTAAGCACTTTTTCCTGTATACGTACTGGGCATGTGAGGTGAGAACAAGGAAGGGCAGAGTTTAGAAGATGGACTAAAATCATCTTTAACTTCTCTTTGTTCATTGGTTTGGCTTTGAGCTTTCTTCTCTTTCTCCTGGACAACTTATAGGAACTTAATAATCCAACAATAATAAATTTACCAAATATATATTATTCATCCATAAATAGTATGGAGCATGGGTGGTCAGGAGTCTGGATGTTGTATTTCTGTCCGATCATGATGACACTTCCACACAACATGTGATGGTATGCCTTTGACCACAAGGTCTTTATCTAAACTTTAAATTCCAACCTCCTACAGTTAAATTTCTTAGTTCCAGATGTATACAAGCACACAAACACACATGCGCGCGCGCGCACACACACACACACACACACACACTTTTCTTTTAGAAACAAATACACAGTTTTAAAACCAATAAATTTATTATTACATTTAGTATGTGTATAAATACATTTTAGTTTTTAGTTCCTAAGTATTGTAAGAAGTATTTACTTCACCATAACATGCATATGTTAAGCCAAATAGCCAATACAATTACATATTAAAAAGAAAAATTATCTAAAACAGTACTTCATGGCAAAAAGTGGGAGGGAGAGAAAGGGATGGAGAGAGAAGAAAAGGGAAGATGGGTGAATGAGGGAATTATGGGAAAGAAAGGGACAGCACCTTTTCTCCATCACAGGCTCTTGAGGACTGTTTTAAATTCTTGAGGACTTAGTGCTTTTGTTCGTCATCCAGCTACTATCTCTGTATATTAACATCATCATATTACTCTTTAATGGTTTCGCAAATCAGTTTGGAATGGTAGTTAGAATTAAAACAGGGTTGCATTTATATTTATTTTGAAATCCCAAAGTTACTGCTGATTATCTGGAAAAGATGAAGCATGAAAACTTCCTGCTTTACTTCTCCCAGCCCGTCATTCACTGAGTGTAGTAAAACGCGTTCACTTTTTGTGGCGGATGTGAACTGAGACTAATGCCCATACATCACACTGCCCAGTGTCTGCAAATAACAGCGTTTGGTAAATGGCACTTAGAGTAGTTATTGAGATTGCTATTATGATTATCATATTTTTCATTATGTAAATAAGTACTCTTTGAAGGCTAAGCCAGCCTTCTATTTCATTTATGCCCTCTAAAACACTATAGCATTAGTAGCCACATGCTAAGGAATGAATGAGTACATGAATATTTCCAGAAACTTCATAAATCTAGTTCAGCAAGTGAATAGATGCATGGTGAATATCTCATTTTATTTTAAGTGGTTTTCCAATACCAGTCATCATTAAGACCGGCCTCCTGAGGCCACTTGCTATTGACCATGACCCTGATTGCTTCTGCAGCTTATCGAGAGTCTTTTATTTTATGGGGTTGTGATTTCCTTCTGGTAAGTTTGATTTGCTAGAATATTTTTAAGAAAAATCATCAATTACTTAGTTTGTACCACACATGGGTCTTATTGTACCACAGTTCCTAATGTACTTAATATTTTTATGTATACATATATGTAAGAGGTCTAATCATTATGATATCTAAGGAACAATTTAACCGGAGAACTGAAAAATGATTGCTCTTACCCAGTTTTTGCACTACCAAAAACAATTGTCATTCTCAACTTATCTGCACATCTCCATGAAGTCTCCCATCATATTTTAATGTTAATGATATTTGGCAACAGACCAATATAGTCATTGTGCTATTAATTGCCAGCCATCTGGAAATAGTTCATATTTTACCCCTTCATGTTTACAGTTTTGAAAATGTCTTTAGGATATTTCATGAAATATGCTACAACACACTCTTTCTGAATTGTGAACACTGCTAGAGATCCCACTGCAATCTTGTGGACATCCCCAAAGAGAAAAAGAAAACTTAGAGTATTTTGAACCATGCAGCTTTAATATTTTTCACTCTTTTTCTGTCTGTCTATCTCTGTGTGTGTACGTGTGTGTGTGTGTGTGTGTGTGTGTGTGTGTATGTGTGTATGTGTGCGTATGATTTGTGTGTGTGGTAGAGGAGCTTGGTGTATTTGCACACATGGCAATGGATGTGTGCAACTGTAGAGTCATTTTTCATTTGCCAACTTTATGCTAGTTTTGGGAAGCAGAATTCAGTTCTGCCTGCTGGTAAAGACTAAATCCCTTAGCTGTTCAGTTTTAAGTTGCCGTGGACAGGTATTACTGAACTTCTTTCATCTGCACATTGTTCCAAAGAGCAACACATAAGAAGTTAGATAGTCAGTGAGTACATCTATGACGGAAGGCAAGAAAGTGAGACTGGGCTGTAGGATGGCAGACCATGATGCCCAGAAAGCCAAGCTTCTGCTAATTACATGGGCATTCTAAGTCAGGATAACTCTTCAGAGTTGTTTTTAGGTTTGAAGGTGAGTAAGTCAGACTTCCTTACCACCTCCTCCACTCTGTTCCTTGTTTAAAAAAGACAGTGCTCCTGGGACCTACAGCTCTTTCCACCTGAAGCTGATTTCAGAAAATGCCTTTTGGTCCAAACTGCTCATATATATTGGGCACAAACACACCTCTCTGTCCTTAAGAGGAATCCAAGAGGAGAAGTATGCATGCTCCTGTTCAGGGTCCCACACGGTAAAGAGGTAATTATAATATCCCTTTAAGTATCTTATCTAATGTGTATAAAACTAAGAGGATAAAACATCTGAAGGGTGTTCAGTACCATTAATGCTCTGACCATTGAGCAAAGCTCTGATATCTACGGTATAAAAATGACTCCTTATTAGGAAAAATTATATTTGGATTTTGTGGCTATTGTGTGACTCCTTTTGTAAAAGCATTCAAGTTTTGGCCGTTGCTAAGCTTTACCCTACATTCTCACAATTATATGGAATTACTATACTCAGGGTTTAGTGGAGCCCATGTTGATATTAGTGAGGAAAGTTAAAATTTTAGTTTTTCTGATCCAGTACAAGATAAGTCAGACTTTTAAGTTTTCAAAAGTCCTACTTTGTGTTAATCAGTTAGTTGTCTTTAGCAAACAATATATATTTGATGGTCATCCTAAAATTCATTCAATATTGCATTTGCTATGCAGCAAATTTACACTATCGGTGGAGTTTCACAGGAAAACAAAGTTTTTTGTGTGTTTCATTAAAATTGGTAAGCTTTGAAAAATTAGAAGATTGTCTTTTTTGTAGTGTCTAAGCTGCTGTATCTTTTAATAGAATGAGGAGTTTGGAGACCTTAATAAATCTCCAGGTTTTGATTGCAAAACCCAATACTCCTATCTCTGTATGTTGTCTTACCTCCTGTAGCACAACTGAGCATGAAAAGTGAAGGGATGCATATAAATATATTAAGTAAGAACAGGAGAATGGAAAGGGATTATTTAAATTGTTTAAAAGAAAGCATTCAGTAAAATAGACTAATAAAACCTAATTTGTGTAATAAAACACACATAGAAGAGTAAAATAGGAAAGCCTCTGTCTTGAAAATCCTTCAGTTGTTTCACAATATTCTCTGTTAAATGAAACAAAATCATTGCCCTTTCATTGCAGCCTAAAAAGCTTTAAAATTATAAACAATATTGCAGCTGACTGGATCTTTATCCTAATGGGATATTCATCAAGTCTATGAGGACTCACAACGAGAGGCTTTTAGAATGGAATACAAATGTTATGCACAGTGGCAATTTAAAAGTGGGTGTGGGTGTGCACGCCCGTGTGTGTGTGTGTGTGTGTGTGTGTGTGTGTGTGTGTGTGTGTGTGTTCTTTGCTAAACATAGAGCTGCAATCATTGAAGTTTTACTTGGATGACAAGGAACAGTACCATAGCTATGAAAGATAATTGGGGTGCTCTCAATACACTACATGAGAAGATGGGGGTGCCTTCTGTCTTTACTTGCACTTAAGAGCTCATTTTTTTCTCCCCCTGTGCATGCAGATTAATCAAATCACAGATCAACTAGCTGTCTGCCTTCAGCAATGTTTTAATTTGTAAACTGAGATGGGTAATCTAAGAATAAAGTATATTCGACCTCTCAAGTTATTTATTTTTTTTTTCACTTCAAAGTCTATGACTACATTAGAAACAGCTTAGACACCTACCATTAAGGCCAGGGCACACTTTCCTAGATCTTTTCTAATCTGTTTTGTTCAGCATTATCTATAGAAGAACCATTGAGTGTAGAAATAAACTCTATCACAGAAACAGTAAGTTTTTGAATCAGCATAAAAAAAGTGAGATTCTCAAAGCAGACACATGGAAACCAGATATTATGTAATATCAGATTTTGCAACAACTTTAAGAAAAGAATTGATCGCCGGGCAATGGTGGCG
>NC_022032.1:23616916-23617764 GCF_000317375.1 Microtus ochrogaster | reverse complement strand
AAGAAAAGAAAAGAATTGATCTAAGGAATAAGATTTGTAGTTTGTATTGCATTATTTCTTCCATATGTGACAACCAGAAGCAGAATGTTTAAGATACATGTTATTTTCATTCGCTTTTCTGTCTGGCATAGAATGTGTACTAGAATCAGAGAACCTATAGAATGTGTCCTAGGTGATAATCAGAGAACCTAGATGAAATAGAAATTCTATTTTTATTGTATTTTAATTTTTGTTGTCTTTTTGACTGTTTCTTCAGATAACTAGCCAGTAGGTCTTATGTTTGCTGATAACGAGCATCCTCAATGCTCACTCAAAGATCATTTGCATGTAGGGTTACAAATGCCTTAGTTTTGTCCTGGTGGGTCAGCTTTCTTTTCACACTGAACAATTTAAACAATTTAAATCTATGTCTTTCCAAAATATTTCCATGAAATTGAATGTGTTTTTTCTATATATTCAAACAAAGTTCTTCAATTTCCATAAGTAGTTGTGCTATAATTCTGACAGGTAGAAAATTTCCTTCTAAGGAAGAATTTAAAATGATTTTAAAACTCTAAAGGAAGACCTCTCATTCAGATATTAAATAAGAAGGAAGGATGATGTAAAATTATTTTAATTACTCAACAGTTTTTGCAAATTTAGACAAGTGAGAGACCATATCCTATGTGAATTGTCTATATGATATCAAGAATTAGTCTTCTTTGTAAGACAGATATTTAGATTTTATTTTTTCCAATTTATGAATGGATTTTCCTGTATAATAATGACAAATTCAAAAGTTTACAATAACCTTTACTTAGCTTTTTTAGTGTTACTTTATAATAGAATTAAATATCTAAATTTTTTAA
>NC_022032.1:23611822-23616460 GCF_000317375.1 Microtus ochrogaster | reverse complement strand
GAACCCACATCCAAATGTAAATTTTTAAGACTCAACTACTTATATATAACAAAACTTAAAAAGCAACCATTCACATGTCCTAAAATGTTTCTCAGAGAGGCTGTCAGGCTGAATAAAAAATGGGCACTTTTAATTCTTAATTATCTGAAAATAATTACAAGTTTAATATTCTCTAAACAGAGTATCAATCAGATATAGATTAAAATGATCAAACCTGAGACCTACGTAAAAATATTTCACATCTGTTTGCAGCAATTAATGCCAACAATTCATAATGTATTGACTGAAAGTGCAGTGTTGGGAAGTTTGTACTTAGTCATAACATCAATTGAATTATTCTGGGCTTAGTGCCCAAGGTTCTAGTCAAATAAACAGAACTCAACAAAATAATTCCAAAAACGAGAGCCAATAACACTGATGTACTTAAAGATGTACTAAGATATCTGACAAGGTCTTTATCAAGTTTGAAAATTTTAAAAATGATTTTAACTTTTGTACATGAATACGATCTTTAAATCATTTCCGTATCTTTTCTGTCCCACTTGAACCACTCCTATGTTCCCCCACTTCTTGTTTATGACCTCTTCGTTCTTAAATATTATTACTAATTATACATATATACATACATTTATCCATATGTATAGATATAGATTATATGATTATATATAGGTAAGTATGGATATATAGATATCAATATAGATATAGATAGATATATACCTTCAGTGTCTATTTTGTATTATTTATATGTATAACATGTGTTTAAGAATGACCTCTTGTGATTAGATAGCTTATCTGGGGATTGCCCCTGGAAAGCACTGATTATCCATCCCTCAACAGTAATTGATTGCTTACACTTCTTCATCTATGTGTGGGTCTTGGTGAATTTTTTCCATCCATGTAGATACATCAATATGTATGATCACTAAGCAGGTCTTGTTTGTGCAATCATATTGTTTACAGCACTATAGTATAGCATTTCTGTCATTTCTAGACTTCAATAGCTTGTAGCTGGGGGTCCTGATCCTCTGACTCTTAAGAACTTTTAAGAAGATCCTCTTCTACGATATTGTATAAGCTTCATATAAGTGTCTATTGTAGCTAAACTTCCCAAAGTGATTCATTCTTTACAGTTGTAGCATGACTCTCTGGATAATTAGATAGGATATAAGTTTTACTTTACAGGTTAATATAAAGGAGAATAAAATATTAGAATTAAATTTATCACAGTCTTCTCAAAACCTTAAGTCTTATGTCTAGGGACAATTTTCTTCTTCAAACAAAAATAATTAAATTATATAAGCACTTTCTTTTTTTTTGTTTTGTTTTGTTTTGTTTTGTTTTGTTTTGTTTTGTTTTTCGAGACAGGGTTTCTCTGTGGCTTTGGAGCCTGTCCTGGAACTAGCTCTGTAGACCAGGCTGGTCTCGAACTCACAGAGATCCGCCTGCCTCTGCCTCCCAAGTGCTGGGATTAAAGGCGTGCGCCACCACCGCCCGGCAATATATAAGCACTTTCAAAATTGTCTCATGGTGTTCTGTTTAGTATTCATTAAAATAATTATACAACTATTATAATTGCCATATTTTTATGGAAACCAAGATTCATACATATTAAACTACTTCCCTTAGCCTCACAATGATTGTTTTCTTTTTTTTTTTCTTTTGGGTTTTCATTTTTTAAAGTTTCTCTGTGTAACAGCCCTAGCTGTCCTGGAACTAGTTCATGTAGACCAGGACGGCATCAAACTCACAGAAATCTGCCTGCCTCTGCCTCCTGAGTGCTGGGGAAATGGCGTGCAGCATCACTACCTTACAAAATGACGGTTTTCATTTGCCTGGTTTGGAATCTAGATTTATCTGGTACAAGTATCATTACACTATATTAGCTGGATGGAGAAAAACTGATTGAAATAAAATTCTGGTTTTCACATCTAAGAAAGTAACTATGTTCTGAGGTATAAACCAAAAAAGATTGCTTGGACATGGCTTTAAGCCAATAGAAGGTTTTCATGTGGCAGCCACCATCTACACTGGCTATTTGGGATCCCAGTACAACTTTAAGCCTTTTACAGGGTAAACTTTTAGGCATAAAAACCATGTCCTTGGCTGACCTACTTCAGCTAACAAAAAAGGTCAGTGAGAACCAATAAGTAAGGTTAGTATATTCAGATACTTTTCCGTAACTATGGCATTGGATGGACTAGGTCTTGCTTCATAGGTGGTGTTCCCTACATTCTGAGTTTTATAGGCTGAATGACAGTTCCATCACAGATTCGGTTGTGCTAAGGTCTGGAAGCCTCCTAAAATTTGTGGTTCTCTTACAACCACTGTGTTATTTTTTTTTCCTAACAAGCAATGAAGTACCTACACACACGAAGGAATTGGAAGACCAAATCTATCTTGGTTAGTCTATTGCAATAGCTTATACAGACAGGATGAACTCTCACTTAGAGGAGCGTAGGAGATTCTGGCAACCGAAGCACAATACATCTCTGCCCCATCAAGGGTGATGTCTCACAAAAGATGTATCACTAGGTAGCTGCTCCACTAAAGAGTCACATCTCTTCTAGCAGGTTTGGTTTTTTTTTTTTTTTTCTGCTCGTCTAATGGCAAGGAGGAGTCTCATAAGTTCACAATGATGTGAATCTGCCAGGTCTCCATCCAGAGAGAAGACTCCATTCCAGAGGAAACAGCTACGTGGATATAGCTTTAATGAGGTAGTTAATATTTCTAATACTGTTTTTTATATAAAATAAGATTGACCTACTCAAACTATTGGGTACTATACTACATTATAATTTGTACGATTATAACTCTCTCTAGACAAATGCAACTTACATGAATTCATTCAAGCAAATATCACATTCATGTTAAAGTAAAATATACCTTCAAAACTACACTCTCACCAGTATCCCAGAAGTAAAGATACTATATAGAAAACACTCTGCTACTTCAGTAACTATGGTTAATCCATACATTCAGGTAGGATCTCTCTTAATATCATGGGCTGTACAAGCGCTCTCAGAACTGAACTTTCAGTAATTAAAGCCGGCAAAGCAGTTCTCTGGGATGGGACTAGAGCTGGGTCACAGCCAAACAGGCAGCATGCTTACCTTGGTGACTCCTCTACAAAGCAAGTAGTCTGATAGTAGTTGCAATTATTCTCAGCTGTGCCATGAAATGAAAGTATGCACCACTTGTAATATTAAAGCTAAAAAATGCGCTGCCTTCTTAAATGGTTTATGACTTAATTCTTGTAGAGTATTAGAACCCCATTGTGCTTCTGCAGTAAAAACTCAATTTTATTTTTTCTGTTTTGCTCTGTTTTTTTTTTCTGCAAAGTATGATACTATGCAAAAGTGCGTGGATAAAAGCAATTATCAGTTAAATGAGCAATTCTGTTATTCCAAATTTATAAGAGATTATGGAATAATATAATTGTTCCACTCTTTAGCTAAATTGAGAAATAATTGGTGTTTATTAGTAACTGCTTGATGTAGGGTATTTCAGTTTTTAAATCATACATGAGATAGAAAAATGCATGGTATTATGAATTGTAAGCAAACATATTTTTATTTAGTTGTATTTAATTTTAATTTCAATACCAAACAATTAACTAAACATTGGAAAGGTATCATATATTATTCATGCATTAAGTCCAGCTGGAACGTTAGTTGACTATAACTCTCTGTCTTAACATTAATTGGTTCATACTAGTTAAAAAAAAAAAGATCACTGTTTACGCTAATTTAGCAAAGTAGATGGAATGGTGTTAGACATTATTGTTTTTTTTCAAGGTTTATAGTAAATATAGCATGCTAATGCTTTCAATCTCTTAGTGTTTTCTTGCTGATGTACTCATTGTAAAGACCTCAGGATCCTTTATACATTTTAAACTCCTGAAAAATTGTTAGGATCTGCAGGTTGCTTCCTGTAGTATTATTTAATGTATTAAACCAACTAAATTCTTAGCCCTTGCCCAACGTGTTGTGAGAAGTTAATGTTTAAAGGCAAATGATTTCTAAAATTTAACCCTGCATGAAATCAATAGCGGTTAAGCATCGAATAAATTATTAGTACTGTAATTTGTTTTCTGCATGTGCATATATGTTTTAAATACATGTCTATCAATATAAACAGTTTAATAAGTAATCTCTCTAGTGTAAATTATATTAGATTTTAAATCTCATTCTCCAAAGTTTCTTCTAGGTATTTCCCAGTTTCAATCATATTGCTAATTTACTGAGCATATACATTCGTTCACACTTAGGTATGACTGTGGAAAATGACAGAGTGGTCTCTGATACTGTTACTCAAGATAGAAGAATATGAAAAAAAATATATATAGCATTCATCATAGAACCATGTGCAGTGTTTCTGCTAGCCCTTTAACATGTTAGCACAATGATATCTTAGCATATTAACATCAACAAAAAAATAGTTTACCAAATTGAAACACAAGAAATAGAGGAATGGCAACTCCAAACCCCACTTCATCTCTTTATTCTGAAGTTCCATAGGAAAATCCCTTTAGATATGTCACAGTCAAAACAGACAAAAATAATGAGACAAACAGAAAATGAGGAAGGCAAAAGAAGGAAGGAAAGGATGGGGGAAGGAAGGAAGGGAGGGAGGAAGGGA
>NC_022032.1:23611021-23611722 GCF_000317375.1 Microtus ochrogaster | reverse complement strand
AAGGCATAACAAAATAGAATAAAATAAAATCACATACTTCACTAGCTCATGTTCTACACAGCTAAGGTTTAAAGGCAGAATAACAACTAGCTGTGACCCCAAACCCGGTGAAAATCAGCTGTATCCATGAGATTACAGGGGCGTTTCTGATGAAGCAGAAAGAGTGGGATCATCAACGCTGTTCTACCATCTGGACCTAAAACTGCCTACTGCTCTTAGCCCATACATAAATATAATGAACACTGAAGTAAATAATAAGGAGTTTAATAATGTTATTAAATGATAAAAAAAGATCGGTTTCCTAATATTTAGGACTTAATCTTGTGCATACAATACAGTTTACTAAGAAAAAATAGATTGGCTCATCTTATATAGTCTCTTCTGTGTAAGTGTAAGGTTTAAGGTAATACTTAAACAGTTTTATTTCTTTTGTTTGTTTGTTTTGGTTTTTTGAGACAAGGTTTCTCTGTAGCTTGGTAGCTGTCCTGAAACTAGCTCTTGTAGACTAAGATGGTTTAGAACTCACAGGGATCTGCCTACCTCTACCTCCCAAATGCTAGGATTAAAGGCATGCGCCATCACTGGCCAGCTACTTTACTGGTTTTTATGACTAAATAATGTATGTTTGGTTAAAAAGGAGCCAGTGTGGGAGAACACAGCACCAGGTGTCAAGGAGGCACAAACACTTCAGATTATTTCTA
>NC_022032.1:23593819-23610921 GCF_000317375.1 Microtus ochrogaster | reverse complement strand
ATGACTAAATAATGTATGTTTGGTTAAAAAGGAGCCAGTGTGGGAGAACACAGCACCAGGTGTCAAGGAGGCACAAACACTTCAGATTATTTCTAAAGTGAACATTAAAAAGCAAACCTAAACTTAAGCTAAACAAACAAACAAAAACATAATAGTGTTGGTGGGAATTTTGAATAGAAGTGATCTGTGCCAGACATCTAAGGGCATGAATCTGGGTCAGCTCTAATCAAGATCTTAGATTCCCAAGTTTTCTGTGAACTTATTGGTAGGTTTATAAAGTGTGTGCTTAGATTTTTAATTACTTTTAAAAACAGGTTGACATTTTAATATGTGGATCAATTTGGATGCCACTGTACATGTGCCCAAAGTGACTGTTTTATTATTTCATTTCATTTTATTGCATTTTGTATCAAAGAAAAACGTAATTGATTTCTTAAAAGTGACTCTCCTCCAAGATAACAATATGTAGTGAATAAAATAAGAAAGAAAAGCAAAAGCAAAATGCAGCTCTTTATCTTTTGTTAGACTTCCAACCCGTCGTTGTCGAGTGATAAAACCTGCTATAAGAAAGCAAGCTGACAAACACTGCCACATGCCAGTTTTGAAGCTCAGTTGTCAATTTCATTTTGATTATGAGAGTAAACAACAAAACCTGCTCAATTGTTGTTTAACAAATTCTAAGTAATGCCAGATTCCTAATGTCTTACAAACAAATCAGCAAACATCTTGGTATTAAAATATAAGTATAAGAAAGGGGAAGATGTTGGAATCGCTTTAAACTATTTAAATCCAACAGAGAGGAAAAAATAAAACTGCTTCATTATCATGATAAAATCTACAATGGTCATGTGTCTTTTCCTGAAATATAATGATTCACCATGACCACAATAGTGAACACTTAATTGCTTCAGTCAATTACTAACTTCGTTACACTACAACCATAGTGAATACTCTCAGACGCAATGTGGTACTTCATTGTCACCTGGGCTTATTTTACGGTAAAGCCCTGTGCTGACAGGTAATTTTTGTCCATACTCCTCTTAGAAGAAGAAACTTGATTGAGAAAATGCCACATCAAAATGGAGTGGTATACGGGTAGGTCCGTGGAGAATTTCTTGATTGATAATTTTTGTAAGATGGCAAAGTACACTATGGGCAGTGCCATCACTGGACAGGAGGTCCCAGGTGCCTTAGTCTTGTTATATTGCTATAAAGAGACACCATGACCACAAAAACACTTATAAAGAAGAAGTTTACTTGGGGCTTGCTTAAAATTTAGAGATTTAGTTCATTAGCGCCATGGCAGGAAGCATAGTGGCAAACAGGCAGACATGGTGCTGACAGTAGCTGAATGTATGATATTCATATCTGAAGATTGAAAGGAGAGAGAGAGAGAGAGAGAGACACTGGACCTGGCTTGGACATTTAAATTCCAAAGTCCACTTCCAGTTACACACTTCCTCCAATAAGGCCACACTCATTGAAACAAGGCCACAGCTCCTAATCCCTGCCAAGTCACCAGAAGTTCTTCTGTAACATTGGGACATTGATCTTCAGCTACAGGTCTATACGGTCAAGCAGATTTTTCTTAGTTTGCTTAGCTTAGTAGCCCCCACAACAAAATATCCTTCTGCAGTTAGATCATTAACAGTCAAAAAAAAATGAAAGAAAATACAATAATACACACAATCCGGACTCTCTGCGTATATCCCATCTTTACATGACTTATTTTTTTAACTCTATTACTTTTTAATATTTATTTAATTATCTTTACTCTTTTAAGCCATTACTGTCTGTACTCTTATCTTTGCTCTTTTTTCTCTCTCTCCCAAGCATATGTAAATTTTTAGACACACTGTGATATGTTCAGTAGTTAATTTTGTCTTAATCTGTCTTTAATGCATATAATCATTTTCTTACCAGGAACACTTTAAAAAAATGCTAAGTGGGCATGGCTAGGACAAACTCTGTGACTCTACCTGTTGGCTCTGCCCCATCCAACATGATGAAGTCGTGTTCACTGCCTCACAAGCCATGCTCACCCACCCAGCTCCAGGGACGCAGTAGGTCTATCTCGCCATTAAGCAACTAGTAGCATGCTGCTCACAAACTCCATTGCGCTCTAGGACCTCCCAAAAGAGCCAGCGCTATTCATGCTGCCAGACATACCAGGAAGTCATCTCTTGAAGAAGCCATTCAGTTTTTGCTTCTAAGGCTGTGTAAGGAAGTCTTCTCATAAAGTAGCCATACTTCTGCTCACTGTCAGCAAAGAGAGCCTATCTGAAAAAACCGTGGCTACAAATAAACTGAGCTTAGCTCATGTTTTTGTGGGTCTGGAAGCCCTTTTTTTATTTTTTTATTTTTTTTCTTTTTTTTTTTCTTTTTTTTTTATTGAGAAAAGGAAAAAAAACAAGTTTCCCCCTCCTCCCAGCCTCCCATTTCCCTCCCCCTCCTCCAACCCTTCTCCCCCTCCCCCCACTCTTCTCCCCCTCCCTCTCCTCCAGTCCTGGCTTTGTGGGAGCCTAGCCAGTTTGGATGTTCACCTTCCTTTTTTTATTTTTTTTAAGCTTTTTTAGGTCTTATGAGGATCCATGGCACATATGGTGGGTGCCATTTTGTAAGTGGCAACTGCTCATTTATTTCCCAGCTGCCCAGAATCAAATAATCACACAGCAACAATAGTGATTGCAAAGTTGTTTGGCCAAGGACTCAGGCAAATTCCTAGCTAGCTTTTTTTTTTTTTTGGTTTTTCGAGACAGGGTTTCTCTGTGGCTTTGGAGCCTGTCCTGGAACTAACTCTGTAGACCAGGCTGGTCTCGAACTCACAGAGATCTGCCTGCCTCTGCCTCCCGAGTGCTGGGATTAAAGGCATGCGCCACCATCACCTGGCATCCTAGCTAGCTCTTACATCTTTAATTAAGCCATTTTTGTTAATCTGTGTATCACCACAAGGCTGTGGCTTACCGGTACATTTCCAGAGTTCATACGTCTTTCTCCTTTGACAACTACATGATGTCTCCTTGACTCTGCCTACTCTCCCTATAAATCTCTTCTAGCCTGGCTATATTCTGCCCTGCCATAGATTGAAGCAGCTTCTTTATAACTAATGGTAATAAAACATAGTCACAACATAGAGAGCAGAATCCTGCATCAGAACTTCTTCATAGCTGTGAAGTTTTAAACCTATGATCTCTTTACAGAAAGCCTTTAGTCTAGCTTGAACTTGCTCTGAGGTAAAAGGGAGCTAATTACATGCAGTTAATCTGAGCAACAGAAACAAAGCAGGCTTTTAAGTGTCTACAGTCTTCCCAAAACAAGTAAATCTAGTTCTGAAGCATGTGCTAGTATAAATTTTATATATCAAAATCATGATGTTTAATGAAAAGTCATCTTTCTGTCCTCCCATGGGCATAAGTGGCCATACATGGAATCATTTCATAAAATAGATGCATAAGCAGTGTGAATATCCCCAGAGATACTCTAGGGAAGAAATGAAGGGGTACATGAGAGAAATTACAAATACAGGCAACCAGATTTCAGCTTCAGTGCTCCTATAAATCTTGATAGGCAGGATTATCTCCATCAGAGACTGATAGGAGACACCTGAATTATCAGTTGCATATGTTGTATATTTCCATGTCCTCTGACATCGTATGGCACCATTAATCTTCAGTTCAAGCATTTAACTGCTTTCTTAATATAAGGTTTCAAAATCCCCATTCTTCCAACAAGAAACAGGGTCAGGTCCATCATGGAAATGCCCCATTCCTGGTACCAACTTCTGACTTAATCAATGTTGTTTTGCTGTTAAGAGACACCATGACAAGTCTTATAAAGGAGAGCATTTATTTGGGAATGGATTATAGTTTCAGAGGTTTTAGTCCATTTTCTTCATGGCAGAAACAATGGTGGCAAACAGGCAGACATGGACTAGAGAGTTCTATATCCAAAAACAGAGGCATAAGTTAGGAGAGAGATAATTGGGCCTGGCTTCAGCATTTGAGACTCCAAAGTCAACACCCAGTAGCACACTTCCTGAAACAAGGCCACACCCTCCTAATCCCTATCAAGTCATGCTACTCCCTAATGACCAAGCATGCAAATGGAAGACTACATGGGGGTCATTTCTAGTCAAACCACCATATGTGGTATTTAAAAACGCAATCTCAGCAGGCCATGGGGAGCAAGCCTCTAAACAGTGCTGGAGGGCATGAGAGTTACAGCATGTGGCAACTAGTGTCCAGTTATCAACTAACTAACTAATCAGAGAAACGATTCTTAGATGGATATGAATCCTGCCCAGGAAAGACCTGCAGAACCACCAACTATGGAAACTGTTGCTCACTTTTACTGAAGCAACTTGTTTTTTTTTTTCCCAATGCCTGCATATAGTGTGTAATCTCATGTGATACATATACGTAATCTCATGACTACATCTCAATCTTAAGGGCACATATATCTTTGGCTGGTCAGGAAGAGGACTTTTCATTTATCTGTAATAATTTTGATACATAGAATACATACTAGGACATGTCTTGTAACTAGATTTCTTTGTCCTGTGAGGATTGTAGACACTTAAACGTCTTCTTTGTTCCTTTTTCTCAGACAAACTGTACACAGTTAGCTCACTTTTACCTCAGAGCAAGCTCAAACTGGACTGAAGACTTTAGGTAAATAGATCATAAGCTTAAAACCTTACAGCTACACACAAGGTTAGAGTCTAACATGTCCAACCAAGGCTGCTACACAAAGTAGACTAAGAAAAGTATGCCAAGTTTTCACTCGCCAGGTGTGCTGACAATAGACCTATGTCTTAAAGCGTGTCTTATAGGTCTGGTCACCATGTTACTCCTGTAACCTTAAAGTTTTATATTGCCATAGAACATAGCTTGACTCCTCTTCTCTTACCTAGGAATGTGCTTTTGAACAATGAGAGGTAACTCTTGTAGTTTTTTTTTTTATTCCTTCAAGCCCCCCATAGGAAAGAAAGTTTAGGCTAGTGGAGAGGAGGCAAGAAGAATTAGAACTAGGACATGAGAATTAGAATAGAGACAAAAGAATAAAGAGACATTTTTGGAATACCACTGTATGAGAGAGTCCATTTGTCCTCAGATGCAATAAGAAAAGAAGTTCCTTTCACTTCCTGTGGCATCAGAAGTGGACCCTGAAGAGGACCTTGGGGTTGGTACCCAATGGCCCTCATTAAAGCAAACACTTCTATGACCTTTGCATCAGTTCCTGCCTCCAGGTTCCTGCTTTGTGTACCTGCTCTGATTTCTCCTAATGATGGACTTTTTATTGTAAAATGAAACTCATCATTTCTTCTTCAAGTTGGTTATGCTCTTTATGACAGCAATAGAAACTAAGCCAAGATACCCCCTGAATTCCTTTCCTTTACTCTGGCTTTCCATTTATCTTGGAGATAGGTTTAGAATTCTGGAACCTTCTACCTATACCTCTAGAATGCTGGATCTACACATGTGTGCCATCACACCTAACCTAATATGTCTTAGCCTTTGGCTACACTTCACTATATTAAATTCATATCCAATAGTAAAAAATCATAATCAAATGAAATTTTATGTATAAGTACTAGGACATGAGGTTCTAGGTTTGATCTCTAGCACACTTTGCATCCCCGTGTGGAGCATACCTGTAATATCAGCACCTTGGGCATGGAGAGAACAGGATCCCTGGAGCTTACTGACCAGCCCTTAAAGCTGAAGATGTGAGCTTCAGTTTCTATGAAAGACCTGGTTTTAAAAATAAGATTGTGAACAAGTGAAGAAGATACTTGATGTTTTCATCTGGTTTCCACCCACACATGCACACAAGAGAATGATTTTATAAGAGCAAAGGGAAAGAGAAAATTAATTTGATGTTATTATAAGCACAGAAAGTAAAATTAAAATAATGAAAATGACAAAGTTCATAAAACATGCACGCAGATGTGAGCGATTTTAGATGATAAGTTAATATGGCAATATGAAGTGAGTCATATTCACAAATACGCTTTTTACAGATGGGGTTTGGGAAAAAAAAGATGGTTTCAAGAAAGGAATTATAGTCCATTTAGCTTCTGGATTCATTTCTACTTAAATTGGACTGTGACCCTAGCCCAATTTTAGCTGGTATTTGATTATTTCATTGAGGAATGTTCAAGAGAAGTCGGTTGTTCTACGTTTAGCAGTGGTCCTCAAGCTGTGTGTCAGAACCCCTTGGTGATCACATACCAAGGTATCAGATGTTTAAATTATAACAGCAACACAGTTAGAGTTGCAAAGTAGCAAGGAAATAGTTTTATGGTTGGGGATCACCACAACATGAGGAACTGTATCAAAGGGTCAAAGCATTAGGAAGGTCGTGAATCACTGGCTTAATACCTCCTGAACCTACCTTCCAACCCTTCCTTCTTCAAGTCTTGTTACAAACACTCACTTCTGGATCTAGGAAGAAGGGGAAAGAAATGAGATGATTGATGCAAACAGAGTTTTGAAAAAAAAAGGAATAAAAGAGAAAGCTAGACTATAAAAAGAAACTAAACAGAAAGTATGACCGTGGTATTTCCTCACCAACCATCCCATCCTGTCCCCCAGTCCACAAGGTTGAAATTCCTTGAGAAATATCAACAGAGTATATTCTTCCTTCTTTTCTTCCTTCCTTACTTTCTCCATCCCTCCCCCTTTCTGTCTCTCCCTCCTCTCTCTTCTTCCTTCCTTCCTTCCTTCCTTTCTTTCTTTCTTTCTTTCTTTCTTTCTTTCTTTCTTTCTTTCTTTCTTTCTTTCTTCCTTTCTTCATTCCAGTCCTTTATCCCCCCCATCATTAGTTCACTTTGTACTATCCAGCATCTAAGAATATGGTATTGTTCAGTCCTTTCTACCTCCTTAATTTAGTTCAGCTTTGTGGGAGCCATTCTCCTGCAGGTTTCTGCATATTTAGATTTACACTTTTACAAGCACATATCCACAAACTACTGGAGGACAGCTATGAAGAGGTCACTTCTGATAGTGTGTCTCACAAGAACCATCAGCTATTTCCATCTTAAGTGTATTTTAATAAATAACGCTTTCCTGGAGATCAGAATTAAAACAACCCACTGCTCAGTTTTACAGACAAGGCAGTGTTAACATACACCTTTAATCCCAGCAGCCACACTAGTTGCCATAGAAACCGGATGGTACATGCCTTTAATCCCAGAACTAGAGAAGGTTATGAAACGGGAGGAGACAGCTCTCTGTCACAGTCTCATTCTGAGATTCCTGGAGGCAGAATCACCATTTTCAGACTGAGGCTGAGGTAAGAGTCAGTGGCTGGCTGCTTTTCTTTTCTCGTCTTCAGGCTGAACCCCAGTTTCTCACTCTCTGAGTTTTTATTAATTGTGTGTGCTTCTGTCTGAATTCTGATAGTTCATCCTCAACTAGGAGAAATCCTTAAGGTCAGTTTTCCTAAATGGAGCCTGGAAAGAACCTTCACATTGAGGGTCTGGGAAATAGAGAGACTCACTGTTGTTTTCCTTCCTTCTGGGATCAGACTTCCCTGTGGCATCTTCTCCAACATTCACATGCAGATATTTTGTGTAATATGCTGAGATGTATAGATGGTTTTGATGGATTGCTTATCTTATATGACTTAAGCATAGTCAGAACCCTTATTTAAAATCCATTTGTAATCATGGTACTATACTCTAAATGGATCAAAATTTAAAGTGCTATCTTCTTCCAAGTCCTTTGTATGGCTTAGTGTCTTGGACCCGACTGTGGAGGACAGACTGAGAAAATGGCTCCAGCACATAGAGACAAAAAGAACTGGATGGGCTCTCTGCTGGAGAAAAGGCCATCCCTTCCTAAAGCTTAGTATTTTTTATTTTATACGAGGAGGCAGGGTTATTGCATTCAGCTGAACAAACCATCAGGATTATTGAATATAGATAAAGAGGAATGCATGTTTTATGGAATGCAGCTGAATCAAGGAGGCAAGTTTAGCTTATATCAGTAGGAGTGGTTTCTTCAGGTCTAAAATATGTGTGTGTGTGTGTGTGTGTGTGTGTGTGTATGTAAGAAAAAGTTACTGTAGAAAACTTTTGTACTATCAGCATTCATTCATAGACTAGAACGTAAAGGCTTTGCCATTTTCCTCCTGGCTTAAGGCTATGGTCTTTGACACAGCTGTGTGTATGTCAACAACACACAGACACTCAGGACCCCGCGCACTCAATGATCCCTTCACTCTGCACAGTTCTCATCTTTAGTAAATGCAAAGGAAATTAGCTGCATTGTTTAATATGTCTCATCCATTATAAATAGCATAATTACCTGCTGTTATGCCAAAGCAGTATTCTATCATCTATTTTAGTTGAAAAAAAATATTTTGTAATCCCATCATAGGATTTATGTGACAATCACCTTTCCCACTGTAGTCAAAGCTAACATGGAATAGTAATTCAATTAGTGAAATATCCATATCTGTTTTCTCTAGATTTCTCAGAGGCCTCATTATAGAAGCATTATCTCTGTCAGGGACCTAATTATTTGTCTTCATATTCTAAGCAATTTACCTTTCCTCTTTAATCGTGGCTTCCTTGAACCCTTTCTTCTGTTGTATTCACTTCAATTTTCTGTAGCTCATGTTAGGTCGTGCCATTCCTGTGGATTTGCATCTCAGGGTTTCCTGAGATTTTTTATTCATTGCTCTCTTACAATTAATATTGATCCCTTTTCACCTCCAGCATATTTATATCTCAAAAGTACATCTTGTTATTGAGCATCTTTTTAATTAGCTCAAGTATTTTCTTTCTGCCCTTCCTCATATTCAGGGGCATCTGGCTAAGAACCAGCACTTTATATATATTTAAAATCAATTTGATTTAGTATAATTCATGTTTCACTTAAAATGCTCACCATTGGTTCACTTAGAATTAAAAGACTTGAATTTAGAATTGAAAGTTTTTACTTTTGGCTTTAGAAATGCAAGTTATGCTGTTGTCTAGGTCACACTTCTGTCTTAGAATACAGAATCCTCAGTTTATCATCCAATCCACAACATGGGTGTTAAACTCATAAAAAGTCTCAAAGCTGAATTTTAATTTTGGATATTGATTTGTTAACAAAGATCAGGCATCCAAGGCCGTTTTATTCCCTTAGTATTATGGAGAAGTAGCAAAATGTGTGTAAGCTTTCGTAACTTTATTTTGTTCTTCCCGTGATAGAGAATCTACTTTCTTGTTTTGAGTTTTTATGCCCTTGCTTCTAATTCTTACTTTTTGACTTTTTTCTTCTATTTTCTTAGTTTTCCAAATTTACTTTCTCTCATGTTATAAAAATCTTATTTCAGTTCTCTAAAGAAATATTGCTCTTTTACTGTATCTGGAAATTACAAACCAAACAATTAATAGAATGAATAACCAGACCTAATTCTTTGCTTTTCCCTATTGACCCCTTTAATAGCCGCTATGTATTACTGGCAAAATAAAACTAGTATTTTTTCTTAGTAAATGTAATGTTGTTAAGAGTGTCATTATCTACTCATGGAAATTTATTCTTTTTCATTGATTAATAAAGTCTCAGCTTGAACAATATAATCACAAATGTTTAAACAACACAAAATATTTATAAACAAAGAAAAAAATCTCATTACTACAGAGCCAGTGCAAAACTCAGACACGTCAAAATTTTAAAGTTTTTTTTTATCTTAGGATTTTAACATTGCATCTTCTTAGAGCAGTGTTTTCTGTGATCCACAAAGGTTCTTTATAATTAAAGAAAATTCATGTGAATATGGAGTAAAGTGGTAACATTTGTTCTACCTAAAGGACTCATCCAGACATCCACCTTCATATTAGTGATCGCTTATTAGTAAATACTAGATTGATCGACTGTTTGTTGGCAAAGCCTTTGTGATACAGTGGGAACTTATCAATGAGCTTTTAAAACAATGTCTGTGTTCCTCTAATAAACAAATTTCCTTTTAATATTTACTCAAATCTACAGAAATAAAACAAAGTTTATGCACAAAGTAATATGACCACCCCAAATGTGGACTACAAATTTCTTGATTAATAATGCTTTGACTTTTTATAGCCAGATAAATCAAATATGCATCTTCTATTTCTGGATATTTCTATAATTTAAAATCCCAGTAAAAATGTCAACCTTCACTGTTTCTAGTGAGAATAGGAAGATCTTTTAAAATCATATGCTCTTAATTTTTATGATTGATTTTTCATGGTATGAACTATATTAAGGCACAGTAACCCTCTTAGAGTTATATTTTCTGAGAAGCTGGAGAGAGATTTAAATGGAGTAAGTGGTCTTGAGTGCTCCTTAAGGATATTTTGTCCTAGTAATTCTGAGTTCTATAATAACAGTTTTCATGCAAATGTAATCAGTTCCTAAGAAATCTGAGGAGGGAAGTGTTCCTACTACACGTTTATTATGTTATTGAAATTACATATTCTTTTTTTTTTATTGGTTTTTCGAGACAGGGTTTCTCTGTGGTTTTGGAGCCTGTCCTGGTACTAACTCTTGTAGACCAGGCTGGTCTCGAACTCACAGAGATCAGCCTGCCTCTGCCTCCCAAGTGCTGGGATTAAAGGCGTGCGCCACCACCGCCCGGCTGAGATTACATATTCTAATTGTAAGAAAAATGTATTAAAATAAACATGAGATTTTATTGAAAACTTCATTAGATTAGATTCTGTTCATTAAAAGTATTGAACATAAAATGATTTATAAAACATAAGGTATACATTTTTCTATAACTTACATTCTAGAATTTCAAAAAAGCTTTGGTGACTTCATTAGAGAGGAAAAAAAAAACTGTATTCTATCTTACATCCTAAAACAGTGAAAGCCATGATGCTAATGATTGGTTCATGTTGGTAAGGGAATATATTCTTAAAATGAGGGGCAAACTGTGACTAGTGGAGGCCCTTGCCTTTTCTCGCTCTTTAAACGAGTGTTTCACAAACTTTTCACTGTCTGAATGGAAAGATAAATTTAAATCCTAAATCATGACATGGGCAACATGTTACCTAAAACACTTGGCCCAATAGCACCATTGCTGACACCAGACTTGGTAGTTTTGGTAACTACTCAACAATGTTATTTTAACTGTAAGGTGCATAGAGTTTGACACATCCTTATGTCTCGTGAATGAAAGTAAGTTCACACATGTGAAAGAGTGACACACACTTGTTTGGAAGATAATTTACCTACCTTGTGGCATGTGAGTGCTCTCAGTGTCACCTAAACAATAGAATAATCGAATTCAAGACCTAGGACTGTCATAGATGTTACAATCAATATAAATAAAAGAACAAAACCAAAATGTAGCAGTACACAAAATATATATTAAAATATGTACCATGGCAGAAGTTGTTTCAATATGTCCATGAAAAGTAGATCTGACTTTCATTTGGACAGTCATAGACTCCAAGTCTATGGATTTGGCCAATTGTTAGGATGTAATAATAAAAATATTAATAAATAGTCCATTATAAGCATCTCAACAATTCTCTCCTTCCCTACGTGTATCTATATACATAGAAGTTTTACTAAATTGAATAATAGAAATAATATAGAGATCAGTGTAAGCATACATAGGTATATGTGTAGTTTACAGAAATAAGTTAGCAATTTAAAATTAGGAACTGGAGCATCATACATATAAATGTACCTAGGGTCCAAGAAGAGTTTTCCTGTATATATCAAGCCTATCTAGGTACTGTGTTATTATTGGTGTTGTAGTTCGATATATAAATAATTTTTACATATTGTTGGTAAATATTTTAATTGAAAAGTTTTTTATGCTTTTTAATAATTTATAATAACATACTATAATTTATATTAACATTTTTGCAATAGTTTGTAATATATTTTGCAAATTTTACCCTTTGTAAGAGGGTTTAGTTGTCTTTTTAATGTCAAAATTATTCTGAAAAATTGATTAAATAAATCTTAAAGGCTACTTTTCAGATTAGCTGTACCTATTTACTTCATATTTGCTATAATTCAATCCCCAAGGAAATATTATTCCTTAACTATACAGTTAAGAAATCCATTTGCTTTAAATATTTGAATTTCTTTAAGATAACTATGTGTGTGTGTGTGTGTGTGTGTGTGTGTGTGTGTGTGTACAAGTTTCATTTCTAGAAATTACTTGAAAAAATCGGGCAAATGCTCATTTGTTTGTACAGTTATATACACACACACATATATATATACACAATCTCGGTTCACGGGAGCCCAGATGGGCCACACACTAACAAATGTAGCCTAGATCAATACTCCACCTAAACCTCCTCAGTGCTGGAATAAAACGTGTGAGCCCCTGTTGCTGGGGAAATCTAATCATGTTTGACTCAAGATTGTGAAGTACAATTCCCTGACTGAGTAGTGCTTCAGTGAAATGAGGTAGAACTTATTTACTTTCTATTCCAGTGCCACTTTATAGGTTACAGAATCTAAATTTATAATAAAATTTCCTCTTAAATTCCTTAATCACATCTGCTAACCACTTTTACAAAACTGTCTGAACAAAACTATCTAAAACCTTTACCTGACTCTAGACCTTTTCAGAACTTGTACTCCCCGAATTGCACTGTTCCAATACTCCAGACACTTGAGCCCGCTTCTCAGTTTTCTTCCTTCCATGGTGTTTGAAACATCCTCTTAAGTTTGGATCAATAACATCTTTGAGAATTTGTGGAAATCCTGACAGGTCATTTGCTTCTTTTGTTTTATTGAGGCCCATTTTCATTCTATAATCTAAGCTATCTTAAAACTCTCAATGTAGTGCAAGTTGACTTTGAACTTTTGCCTATTCGTATGCCTTAGATTCCCAAATTCTGGGATTACAAACTGAGACAACTTTCTAGTCACCTAAATGTATCTCTGTTCTAGTTCTGCCTAAGAGAAGTTAAGCTTGATGTCCTAATGGAAAATGGTGATATCAACAGAGAAAAGGGTCTGTCCTGTATTCTACTCCATACTGTAACCTCACTGTCAGGAAAAAGTTTATGATTATTTCAAAAAGGGAACTAACATCTGCTTGTTCTAAAGTATGACTGGTCTAAGGGATTGATGGTTATCTATCTATCTATCTATCTATCTATCTATCTATCTATCTATCTATCAATTTATCATCTATCAATCTATCTAAATCTATCTGTGTGTGTCTGATTACCATTTTTACTTTCTATGTTTTCATTGTGAAAACTCAGATAATTTTTTATGAATTCTGTTAGCCAGGCTTCCAATGCGTTGTCTGTTTATTTGTTTTAGATTAACCCAAAACTACATGTCACCAACTCGTTTAGAGCCTCTAGACACCCAGTGCACTTTGGAAAGCTTCTATTTTGGCTGTGAGTAAATCACAGCAGGGGTTGGACTGGGCCCATCTCCCTTGATGTTCTAGTATTTGGCAGATGCTGATGAACATTAATAAAGGAAATCCCTGGGTATGGAGAAGGGCTGGAGAAAATACACATTGATGAAAGTGGCTCTTTAAAGAGTTCAGGCAACAGTATAGAGGCCTTCCATTTCTTTTCTGTGCCTGCAATTTGCCTTCTATTCTCCAGTGGTAGTTAGAGGCAAGGACAAAGGAAAAATATATTTAGTTGCCTCCGTAACTGCCCTTTATGGAGAAAAATGGGCAAATTTAGTCTTTGGGAAGTGAACTTTAAACCATTTAATAATCAGTCCTCTGGATTTGGCAAGTTTATTGGATTCAAATTGGTATATGCTTATTGTTAAGTTTACGTCAGGGGTTAGGGTCCTTTTAAGCACATGCTTGTTACATACAAATATCATTATCATGCTTAGAAAATGAGTCATCTGTCGTTCGTTGCAGTTGTTTTTATTATGTTTTACTTCCTCCTGTTTTCTTCATAACCCAGGAAGTAATGACCACAAATATGGTTTACATCTAACATTGTATTCACATGGACAATTGAAGCCATATTAAATTAGAAACTGTTCTTCATAGGACCCAGTTGGACTAAGTATCCTGTATCACTGTTGTCCTTTAGGTGTATGCATGTCTGAATGTGCAGAACTCACTTGAATTTTATTATGGAGATTATCATATAATATCAGCATTTCTCCCTTCTCTTTCCTCCCTATAAAATCCTCCAATTTACTCCTGTGCTCTCTTTCAAATCCATGATCTGTCTTCAATTATTACATACATGCATATTAACATTTTTAGTTGTTTGGTTTTTTTTTTTTTGAGACAGGATTTCTCTGTATCTTGTCCTGGAACTAGCTCTTGTAGACCATGCTGGCCTCGGCTCACTGAGATCTGCCTGCCTCTGCCTCCTGAGTACTGGGATTAAAGCATGTGCCACCACTGCCTGGCCCATATGTTATCTTAGTTAGGATTTCTATTGCTGTGAGGAGACACCATAACTAAGAAAAACATTAAATTGGGGCGGATTTGCAGTTCATAGGTTCAGTGCATTACCATCATGGCAAAAGCATGGTGATATGCAGGCAGACATGGGACTTAGAAGTAACTGAAAAGTCTATATCTAAATCCATACGAAACAGGAAGTGGATATTGCACTGGACTTGATTTGAACATCTGAGACCTCAAAGCCCAACCAGTAGTGACACACAACAAGGCACAACCTGTTCCAACAAGGCTACACCTCATAATAGTATGGTCTTTCCCTACAGCCAATCATCCAAACACATGAGTCTATGGGGGCATTCCTGTTCAAACCTCCACATATGTAGACTTATATACACAAATGTTCATAAATGAATGGGAATATCTATAAAACACTTCTGCATCTATGTCTGAGGGTACACTGGAAAAGAGGGTAAGGAAAGATTATAAGAGTCAGAGGCAACGGTGGCACACGCCTTTAATTCCAGCACTTGAGAAGCAGAGGCAGGAGGATCTCTGTGAGTTTGAGTCCAGTCTGGTCTACAAGAGCTAGTTCCAGGACAGGCTCCAAAGCGACAAAGAAACCCTGTCTCAAAAACCGAAAAATAAAATAAAATAAAGAGTCAGAGGATCAAGGAGTCCCGCTATAATTCTGTGTCTCCTAGTAATGTCAGAAGCTACACTCATACATTCTCAACAACATGACTGTCTAACCAGGAGCTGAACAAGGAAAATGAGGCACATACCAAAGCAGATATAAGGAAAGCCATGAAACCTAAACCCTAAATAGAAAACTACAAGCAACCAAATTTGCTAAAAGTGGGAGAAATACTTCTTTCCAGGAGAAATGCATTGATTATCTAATACCAAGGAGCGCCATAAAAGCATACCTATATAACATTAGACAAACTGAGCAGGTTATATCAGCTTTTTAAAAGTCATATGACTTCAAAGTACACCATAAAATCCAGAAATGTTCAAATGGAAAACCTCAATCACTGCATTATTTAAAGAAATCATTCCTGCCATTAATAAAGTCATAAGTGGAATAGGGATTCTAAATCAACACACTAAAGGGCTAACATTTGAAATCACGTATTGACTATGTTTTCTTATGTCTGGTCCTCTTGCTGTTATTTTAAGTTACGTGATTTACTTTCAGAATTCACTTTCAAAATACAAAATTATCATCTCAACCAAGAGAAACAGATGAACTCCCCAAAACCGATACGATAATAATTGTTGTCTTTGACAAACGGTAAAACAGTTTAAAAATCGTGTGAGCTGCTGAGGCAAATCATCAAAACTTGGTACAATGAAATGGAGATCAGACTCAAAGAGTGCATTCTCTGTGTGTAAAGAATGCCAGTGTCTAGAAACTCTGGAAAATGATTTCAAGTGAATGCAGTTAGTTACAAAGCAGAAAGGAATAATGCAAAGATTAAAAACAAAAAGAAAAGCCACAGTTAGCCTCACAAGTCGCCAGGAGAAAAAAGATACTATACAGCACAGGAAGTCTAGGATTTGACTCAGAGGGTAAAGAGCTGAAGAGCATACAAGCAACTGGAAAGTGCAGCTGGCAATTATAGATCTATCTCGGTCTTTGTTCTTATTCTTTTCTCATACATAGACATATCTTTTCATGCTCACTCCTCTATCATTTCACTGCTGAGAAGAGGGTGCATGTGGTTGGTATCAGAAACAGAAATAAACCGGGCAGAATGTCAATTTGGGCAGAGACTAAGTTGCCGAACATTTGAATAAGGACAGAATTTATGTCTATCACAGCATGGGGAATTCTTATATTCTCAGAAGCAGAGCTTCGTGCACTTTTTCTGGAAGGACCCCTTTCACACAGGTGATTCCGTAAGGTGCCTGCACGAACAAGAGCCAGTGCTCCGAGACTGCAGTTAGTGAAGCAGCTTGTTGTCGAGGGTGTGAATTGTAAAGGAAGATAGTCCATGGCCCTGTGTAACAGACAGGGATTTAGAGACTCTGTAAATTGAAAATACTTTTCTTTTTAAGTGGAACAAAAAAGGGATGATTCAAACCTACCTTGGAGAACAACTTTGTGGTGAACAGTGAGGTGCCTTACAAGCTTACAGGGGATTTGATTAAATTTCTCTTCTGTAGATATGTCAGCATTCTTCTGCCTCATGACATGAAAGCTTTGGTTAAAAATCTTCTAAACAAGCCATGCCTGCCACCTCGCCAATGCTGAGGGAATCTTAGGAGATTGAATGTATGTAAGAACCTATACAAAGGGTAAAAGGCTACAAAATACCATTTTCTAGATGGGAGAAAAATCACAATTACTAACTTAGAACAGCTTTAGTCACCTGCACTGGACTCACACAAGATGGACTCTAGTAATAATATGTCAAGGGAGGAGAAGGGCATCACCCAGTCCTTCTCTTTATCCCTCAATTAATGGCTATTGACAGACTCCAAGGAGGGAGTGTTGACATATAAATGCATCACTCACCTCAGAAAGATGAAGGCGTTTATTTTGTAACCAAATGGAAGTGGGCATGAACTTGGAACATAGATTTAAGTAAATTAAAATTCCATGTGTCAATGAAGGTGTCATTTTGTAAACTGTTTATACTAATCAACCAAAAAAACCTAAGTTGAGATACTTTTCAAATTCATTGGTGGGTCGGTCCATCAGGAAAAGGGCTTTAGATACTATATGATAGCATTCTTAACACTTT
>NC_022032.1:23582302-23593632 GCF_000317375.1 Microtus ochrogaster | reverse complement strand
CTCGCAGACAGAACTCAAGCCAAGTTTGGCAGACACAGCTTCTTCCCAGGAATGCTTGTTCACAGGTGCACCACCGTCTTTAGCCGTTTACAAGCGGCTGAGCCTGCCAGGCTCCATCAGACACTTCCAAACCCATGGTGACACTGGCAGTCCTTCTTAATCTCAGTATAATATTAGGAATGAAAGAGTCATATAGGGAGGTGGTGTGTGTTGACAGGGATGGGAGGGGACCAGAGTGAGATTGATGCATACATGAAGAACAAATGTGTCAACTCTTCTAAAAGCAAAGTTCTTAAAATAAATCAATAAATATCCTCTGGCACCACTATAGAAATAATGAAAAGAGAAAGCAACTGTACACCAGTTTTCTCAGGCTTGAACATATAGATTCTTGAATACTTTGTATGCTGGGGATCTTACAAGACCCCCACTAGCCTCCCAGTCTGTGTAGAGACGGTCCAAGAGAAATAAAGAACGAAACTAGAGACAGTGCCATCTATTTGCTAACACCAAATCGTGCCCTGCAAGAACTGATTTCATGGTTTGTTTTTCTTACACATTTAAACATAGTAGAACCCGTGACCTTTACATTAAGTAAATTCTATTGGCGGATAAACAGAGCTCAGGACTAGGGCCCTGAGAAAAAAATATGTGATAAGCATAAGGATAGATTCCATTGGTGGAGGATGCCAAAGTCATGGGGCCACTTTCACAGCGATGTGTTCTATTTACTGCAGGACTAGGGCCTGAACAATGCTCAGGATATTGGGGTGGGGGCAGGGGATTCCGGTGGAAGCTGATTCCTAATATAATAGGGAAGAATCACCAGGTTGATTGACAGATTTTCACTCTGGCATTCCAGGTGAATAAATGTCATTCATTTTTTTTTCATTGAAGAAACTATGACTGCGTGATTGACAATCCTGTTTCTCCAATGCTTATTCTAAGCTGTGCATCCTACATTTGTGAATGCATTAAGAACAGAATAATAAAAGGCTATGGTCTTTCCTCAGGAAAAACTCCTAAATGCAATTCAGGCTTGTAGCAATGGATTTCTGCTAGCTGGGGCTTCGAGGCTTGAATCAAGAAGATCCATGCACCATGAGCAGTTTATAAAAATCTGAAAAGTGACCCTATTTTCCAGAACAGGAAATTGGATAATCTATAGGCAGGGGTAGCAAAGCAGTAAGCTATATGAGAGTCTTGAGCCAAACTTTAAGAACTTGCCTGATGAGTACTTTACCTAATGACCTTTAGTAAACTTAATCAGACCCAAGGTTATTCAGGAAACCTTTGATGTCATAAAAAATGCATGTAGAATAATCAAGTGACTCTTATTTCTTCAACATTAACAACTGTCACACATGTAGTTGTCATATGTAATATAATGGTAAGAGACTGGATCAGCTGTTGCAAAGTGTGGGTATGAACCTATTCCATACTGTTGGGAAGTCACTGGCAGCAAATTTCAAGGAGAGTGAAGTAACTCAATAAGCACACTGTGTTCACATGTAGGTTAAGTAATCACACAGTATGCATAAGCTCCTACAACAGGATCAGGCTGCTGGAGCAGCAATAGCGTGGGTAGCTATAAGAAACACTTTTTTTATTGTTAATACTCAATTTTATTCTATTTTATTTTAGTTAAGACATGACATATAGAATAAAATTGTTCTTCTGAAGTGTGCAGTCAGTATTTTCTTTTTTTGATCACAATTATTAGGATTTGAGTCTCAAGATGAGGGAATGGCAAGGATTGTTTCTTGTGAGACATGGTTATAATTTCCAGACAGATAATTTCACATTGTTTACTTAAAATGACCGTCGTTTATGTGCGTGTGTTGGATACTGGCTACTTTTGCTGTGACAAAAATACTTCACCCAAACAATGTAAGAAAGGAAATATTTGTTTAGGCTCACAGTCTTTAGATACAATCCATGATTCCAAGAAAACCTTGACAGCCAGAACAACAGTCACAGTGTCGTCACAGCCAGGAGTTATAGAACAATGTACATCAGTGTAGCACGAATAATAAAAACCCATACACAGAAATTGAGAGTCAACTCAAAAACCAGAATGGCAAAGCAACCAAGCCATTAGATATATCTTACATCTACCAAGATGGGACTATTTCAAACTAAGCAGTCTAAGCCTCTCTCTGCTCTCATTTTATTTTCCCTCTAATGCTGGGATTAAAGGCATGTGACTTGCTAGAACTGTGATTAAAGGTATGAGTGACCACCACCTGGATTCATTTCTGCTTTGATATTGTGTAGCCAAAGGTTGCTTTGAACTCACAGACATCCTTCTAATTCTGTATCTGTCTCTCAAATACTGGGATTAAAGGTGTTTCTCACAATTTCCTGACCTCTAGTGGCTTTAGCTTTGCCTCTGGTCATCAGGCAAGATTTATTTATCAAAATACAAATAATATACCACTGCACATCAATACTCAACTTTTTGTTTCCATGCATTCCAGAATCCTAGTCCTTGGAATGTTACCACTCTTTCTACATCAGTCAAGAAACGAACTGATGAGTGGATAGGTGAATTCAAAGGATTCTTCATAGGTGATTATAGAACATGTCCAGTTAATAATCAATGTAACTATCCCCATCTAGAATGAAGAAATCACTGATATAGCTGATGTCTTTTTCCATTCTCACGAAGGCTCTGATCCAGTTAAATATGACTTTCCTCTTAGAACCTCTTTATTTCACCCCATCTCAAGCGTGCCCACATCAGGGAGTTAGGGTATCCCCGTATAAATTTTATAAAGATACGTTTTCCATATTGTATTCTTGCTTGCCCAGTTTTGCATACTTCTCTTTCGTAAGACATATTTATTTATCACATCCTCTACGTGTCCCAAATCTTTCTACCCTGTCACTCGATGTTCTATTGGAAATTATTCTCATCATGATCAGTAATTAAACTCTCCCTATTTTCTTTAGAATAGTATGGGTGTTTAAGTGTGGTTCTAGTCATGACTACTTACGGAGCCTCCTTTTACATTACTTTCCATCATCCAATGGATGCATTGGGTTTTTTTTATGCTCCTTAGATCTTCTCATAATTTCCGATTGAATTACCACCTTAACTGTTTGAGCAGCCAATAGCAGTTGAGCAGGTATAGTCCTGCCTCTTCTTAGAAACCAATAGTGAAGGTCCAATGTGAATGAGATGTTTTCCTACCAATGTCTAAATAAGCCTCAGGCATATTGTTGCCTGAAATTTACAAGAGTATACTAAATTGATCGCTTTATATGATTGTTTCCAAATTTAAGTTTAATAAAGCTGAGAAATGTCCGATATTCCTTTTTAGTGACTTAGAAACATAAGATAAAAACCACAAAAAGCAGGAAATCAATAAATGGGGTTGAACTAAAAGTTGAATCATTAGGAAAGACAAATTTAAAATCGATCCTATTATTATTTATAGTTTCTTTTAGGTGTGTAATTTCACACTGAATGCATGCAGTAACATTTACAATAAAATATCTTTACTAAAATATCAGTGTGTAGCTCATCTTGTTTTTCTCTAACAACAAAATGAGCAATAAGATAGAATATGGATTTCTATTTAAACTCTTCTTTTTTTGAGTTCACTTGGATCAAGAACATAATTTGATTTATCCCCAAGTTTCAAATCATCTTAAAGGGTACTTTTTCTTTTTATCTATTTTAATTGATATTTTTTGTATTCTACATCATTCATCCTGGTCCCACTCATCTCCCCATTCCATTGGTTCTGTTGTTTGCCTTGTAACCCCTGCCCCCACAAAACAATAACAAGATTCAAAAGTAAAATCAAAAACAAATAAACAAACAAGTAAAAAGAATCTCCATGGCATGACCCTTTGAGTCACACGGTACACTCTCTAGTCTGCATCTTTACTAGTACTAGTACCCATTTTGTTGAGTCATTAGACTGGTTTCAAGACCTCCAGGCTCCCGCTATGCAATTGAGAATGTGCTCTCAGTGGGACTCCTCTTGGATATTCTGTTGTTGCTCTGTGTCATGGAGATCCTGTAGCTTTGGATCTTATATTCTTACTTATTTACTCTTCCACTACTTCTGCCTCATAAATTCCATAAACTGATAGAACTCTACTCTATCATTTGTTTACCAGGAGACCTTTATTTAAGCATGAGTCTAAAAACTATTAGTAAACATTTGAGATTTGCTCTTAACTCCTTGCCCACAGCCATTTCACTCTTTCGTATTCCATGAAAATACTTGTATGGATGTGTGTGCATGTAGAAAATTATAGGTCACTCTAATGAGTTTTGTGAATGTTATTTATTACATAGTCTCAGTCCTGCCCATGGTCTATGGGATCTGTCCCAAAACCTTTTGCTTAAATGGCTCCAAATGAATTTCAACTGGGACATCCTGTTTAATTACTTGTGTGAGAGAAACTGAATTTTGTATAATTCTAAATAACTAATTTAATATTTAAACTAAATTCCTGAAATACCTTTTAATATTAATTCTATATGATACTAGAAGTGTGTCCATTTAATGTATTCATCTCATTTTGTTTTACCAATAATTGCCATTTTATAAATTGGCGATTAAGATTAATATATGTTGAATGGTGAATTCTATTTAGAATTGATTTATAGATTTCTATGCAAGTACCTAGAGAACAGGGCTATTAGTATTGTGAAACTGAAATGTCATCCAGGACCATCTCAACACTGGCGTTATTGGGAAGAGTTGACATGAACTTGGAATGTAGCACATGCCTTGCTGTCTGTGCTGAGATTTCTGGAAGTACCAGTCAACCCCTTACCTGTAATTGCCTCAAGTACTGCTCTCAGTTTCACACAAACAATTCTTCTGCTTCTAAAATATCTCTCCACTCTCTAAGACTCTCTAATGTCTACTTCCTAAAACACTTGAAAATAAATATCAGCCCGCAAACTACTCTGCAACTAAACAAACATTTGCATGTATGTATGAAAATAAAAAACATGTCCTCTCCTTCGTAAGAAAGTTGAATACAAACATGACTCAGTTTTTCTTTCCTTACCCATTGAATATTCTATTTACATTTTCATGCTATATTTCTTAATTTATTTATGTATTAATTCCAATTTTGAAAACATCATTTTAAATGTCCATGTTTGTGATGGGAGGAAAATCAACCATAATGTCATTTCCACACATGGAAGATATGATAGAAATTAACCCTGAGTAATAAATGTAACATAATAAATAGATGGTCATACACATCTTTAATGTAAAAATAATATATTCTAATAGGCACAATGACATCATAAAAGTGCTATTTACGGTTCTATCTAGATTCTTTTTCTCTTTCCAAATTACAGATCATTTTTATAGTATAGAATCTCAAAAAGATCTTATAATTCTACCACATCTCAGATAGATGCATTAGAAATTATCTTCTGTAATGATAAACAAAGAATGTAGCTATTTTTGTTCTCTCATCTAATCAAAATACTGTTGTATATGGACTCATTGAGGTCAACAGCAAGGCTTCTTTATTCTTCCTTCTCTTCCCGTTCCTTGTGTTCTTCCTCTTTCTGATCCTCCTATTCTGCAACCTCCAACTGCCTCCGTCCCTACCTCCTTCATTCCTCTGTCCCTCTCTGACTTCCTATTATGCAACCTCCAAATGCCTCCGTCCCTACCTCCTTCATTCCTCTGTCCCTCTCTGACTTCCTACTTTTCTTCCTTGTCCTCCATCTATTCTTTACAACTGTATCCCTGATAAAAAGAATTTGCCTACATTTTAAAAAATATAACAATGACGTGATTGTCCTGATATTAATTACATCTCAAAAAAAAACATTTTTTTCTTTATTGAAAAGAATTAACTATTTTAAAAACTTTATAAAATGAATCAACACGTATCTAAAAGATTTCAAAACTATAGCTGGGATGAGAGAAATGGCTCAGGTATTAAAACAACACAGTGCTTTGACTAAGTTTGGTTCCCAGCACTCAAGTACGGCTGCTTACAACCACCTGTGTCTTCAACTCCAAGTGATCTAGAACCTTCCGCCATACTTTGTGACCATTTACCCTTGCAAGTGGTAAATATATACACAAAATTAAATGCATAAATAAATATCCTATAAGAAGTAGCTATTTTGCCGGGCGGTGGTGGCGCACGCCTTTAATCCCAGCACTCGGGAGAGAGGCAGGCGGATCTCTGTGAGTTCTTGGCCAGCCTGGTCTACAAGAGCTAGTGCCAGGACAGGCTCCAAAGCTACAGAGAAAGCCTGTTTCAAAAAAGTTAAAAACAAAAAAAGAAGTAGCTATTTTAACTATAATTGCAGGGACCATTTCTATAGTTTGCTTTGAAGCTGCAGTCCTTTAATGAATCACCAATTTATAATATTCTAAGGAACTCTTTAATCACTTATGATTAAATCATAATCAATCGTTTATGATGGTCTTGAAAAAGAAAAATTAAACCTGCTAACTAGTAATTTTGAAACTTCTTTCAAATAAATACTTAATTTATTAAGATTATTTTCACATCATAGTAACTTTGGTAATCTTATTTCCCTTCTGGTTTTCTTCTCTTCCTGTAAATGACTAGATTGTACTCAAACTACTAGGTAGCAGGATAAATGAAATAATAACGGAAAGCATTTAAAATTGTACCCAGTTGGTAGATACTGCATTAAGACCTTGACTGGGATTATTATCTAATTAATAGAAATGATTTTATAGAGGAAATAATGCATTTTATAAAAGCTGTAAATTTGCCAGTATCTCCAAAACTAGCGAGGGAAACTTCAGAATTGAGATCTGGCTTTCTCTAAAATAATGATTGACACTCTTCTCAATGCAAGTGTGTGCTTCTTTTTCACATAATGAGCTGAGAAAAAGCGACATCGAGAGCTTTGGGGAAATATGAAAGGAAATCACAGGGGAAAGAGGGGCTCTGTGACAGTGAAGGTCTGTACTTTCTGTGTCTTCCAAACACTCACACAATCCTGGGTAATGACACACCTGGAGAATCATGCGTTACAGATGTTCAGATTGAAACCCTGTAAGAAGCAACTGAAGCAACTGTGTTTCTATGTTGTTATTGTGGTTTCTTTAAGAATGGATGCCCTTGCAGCTGGAGAGATGGCTTGCCAATTAAGGAAACTTGTTGCTTTTTAGAAGTAACCAATCTGGTTCCTAGCACTGATTTTCGGCAGCTCACAGACGCCTATAACTTCAGGACAACTACATCTGACTCCCTTTCTGTCAAACTCCCTTTCCTCAGACATCCATACACTTTTACACATACCAAACCAGGGACACACACAAACATATAGATATAAAATAAAATTTCAAGCGTGGATTTTTTATAACAATCTAGAAAATCGGGTATCAAATTAATATATCTTATAATATTAGAGCTTATTTAATATTGTTCCAGGCCAATATAGCACTGTCTAGAATTTTTCTGGTATAGCCTGTCTTACTTCAGTCAAAAACCATAGAGACCATGTTTGTAAACTATTTTTTTTTCCCTAAGCCAATAGCTTCTGTGACCAGATACCTTCTCTGAAAAGGCAGGATGGCTAAGCAGTTTTATATTAATCTTAGATGCTCCACACATGGATTTTAAGGGTTATGGTCTTGAATCAAATGTGTAGTATGCTCTGGGTTAACACAAGCAGAAAGCCTGTATAATATTACTTGCATTATAAAGAGCATTATATATAGAAGAGAATAATAGAGACCACATGAGAGCAGTGCTCTAGGTATGTCCCCTTTTGCTTACATACAAAAATTGACCATGAAACAGTGTAGCACTTCTGGGATCAAGAATTTATTCTAAGCAATAAACAGTGACTTTGGAAGAAGCTGAATCTGAAGATAGAAAGCTCAAGAGGCAATTACTATCGTGCAATCTACCAGAACAAGGAATCTGATAGTGGAGACAGGGAAAGAAAGGATTCTGGAAATGTAAAAACTAAGAAAAATTAGAGTACACTTGGTAAGACAATGGTAAATAGAAATACTCTAGAAATCTCCAATACACTATATTTTCCCAAGTTTTAAAATAGAGTGAGTAAAAAAGAAACGAAATATGTATTAAAAGTCTTACAAACAAGGTCATAAATTGTGTAGTATGACTAAAATTTAGTAAAATTAAAACTAATTATTAATAGATTTTTCAAACATTATTTTCTTGAGTAATCTATCCTTGAGAGATAGGTTTACCTATTTTCTAAACATGTTTATTTAGTGACATAATCTCATAAGCCCATATAATTTTTTTTGGAATTGATCATCATAATTTTCTTTTAAATATAGGGAGTTAACTTGATAGTGTAAACAGAAAGGAGTTCCATAATAGAGTATAGAGTACTGGCTTTGTATATGCATGACTTTGCATCTGCTCCACATCTGCAGAAAAAAAAATAACACTGCTTATAGACTAACAAATTCAATTCTTATTTAAGTTTACTAGGTTAGAAGCCTCTTTCGTTTTACTGGGCTTTTCTAGAACATTTTCTAGAACACATTTTACCCATTACAGTGTATAAGAACTTCTTTTTTGTTCTAATGCATCTGGCCAAATCCGTATTTTATGAAGTCAAAATGAATTGTCTTTACAGCAAGCATACGACAATGGCTGAGCTAAAAAGAAATTGTCTAATTATTTATGCAAATTTAATTATGCCAGTTTAAGAAGATGTTTGCCATAAATATTAGTCAAACAAAAGATAATTATATGAATGGCATTAATGGTAATAAAAAAACATAAGCAGGCTGTATTAATTAGGGTCCAAAATGCATATGCTGCTAAGTTAATATGAAAGTTCAGTTGAGAAAGTTCATTTTGTAACATGATAAGTGAGTTTATTATTGCTACCCTCATTAAAAATAATCCTTCTTTGTTGCACTTACAGTGTTGGACTCCTACAGATAACATAATGAGGTATGATGCATTTTGATTGAATTACCACAAGGGAAAAGTTTAATTTAATTAAGCTGGTCTTCATTAATGTTTTGTATTCAAGTCAAGTAATTACATGACACATACAATATCAGGGAAACCCTGTTGTCTGGCATGGAGAAGACCCATAATAGACCAGCCTTGGTTTCATTAGAGAGGACCTTTCTCTATTGTCGACCTGTGAATTAATATAATGTTACAATAAAGCAAAATTCCCTTGTGAATAATTTTTTAAAAATAAATAAAATCATATATGAGCAATTGTTTTTACAATTAAACATATTGGACATGTGTATATACCCCCAAATTTATCTAAAACTGACTAAAACTCATATACATTAATTTTTAAAAATATGCCAGTTTATTTTGATGTCCATTTGACAGGATCAAGATTCACCTCAAATGAAAGTATCTGGATAAGTCTTCGGTTTTAGTAGGGATTAATTGAGGTTGGATGAATCACTTACATATGGACCGTATTATTCCCTAAACATTGGGTCCTGGACCAAATAAAGAGTGGAAACCCATGTGAGCACTGACGTTCATCTCTTTTTTTCCTTTCTGCCAATGCAGTATGACCACCTGCCTCAGACCCTGCCAGCATGCCTCCACTGCCATGCTGCACTGAGTCAAAACAAACTCTTCTTCATGTCCTCTTTGTCTGAAATTTTGGGGAGTATTGAGGAAAAATAACTAATCTAATGCATGTATAAATATATAACATATATCTTGCATATCTTTCTTTTTAAAAAGTAAAGATCAGTTAGTGCTATGATTTATAGAAGTACGCAAGCTTCAAGAAAGCAATGCTCCTTTTGGTTCACCTCTTCCAAAGTCAACTGGGCAACACCAGTTTACCTTTCTCATAGACATCCCTTTTTCATGTCACAAAAAAAAAAATGCAAAGTTGGGCCCAAAGATTGGGGAATATTTTTAAATGACAATGGGGAATGGAAATGGGTTTTTCAGTTCCACTACAGGAGAAGGTAGTCTTTTTAAGTTTTGGAAGGATTGAAAGCCATTCTCTACTTTCTCCTCAGAGGTGATATACACGTTTTTGTCTGTATTTCCAGCACTTGAGATGTACATCACATGATTAAGACCAGCACCAGCTGCATAACAAGTTTGAGGACAATATGTGCTAAGTCCCTAGCATGACCAAGATCCTTGGTTCCATTTACAGTGATGCAGCTGCTGAGCCAATTTTGTTTATGTGCTTCTGGTTCCAAGGCTGACTACTTTGTATTGGACAACCAATAAGACAACTCATACAAAAAGATGATAATCCTATTTCTTCAGGTAGTTGCCTGTAGCTCTTGAATCAGCTATGGGACCCTGGAATGTTTTCCCTATCACACTAACAAATTTATTGATATAGCCATTATTCTGGTCATCTTTATGTAACTATTTCTAGAAGAGGCTGTTGTACATTTTCTCAGTAATTCTGGCTCTTAGAATCTTTCTACTTCCCCTTTGGCAATGTTCTCTGCAATGTAGGAGGTACGATTTAGAAATATCTATTATGGCTATTCCAGCCCTCAATTTGTTGATCTCTGCCTACTGTTTAGCTGTGGTTTTCTGTGATTTTCATTTCCTCTAAGAAGAGGATTTGTTCATGAGGGGTGATAGCTACACTTATTACAGCTGTAAGCATAGAACATGGTAAGGAATTATGCTAACCTATCAAACTGGTAACATTCTCTTCTCTAAGAACTATAACCTCACCAGTCCTGGGAAGCTGGCAAGGTTTTCATATCAGGCATGATTTCTTACTACAGAGTGGGCCTTCAATGCAAATAGACAATTGTTGGTTGCCATTGAAATGTGAGTGCTACTTATTTCATTTTTATGAATATTTTGTCAAACTGATAGCAGTTGTTGTTCACAGATGTTATAGTTGGGTAGGATTGTTTGATTCCATCTTTTGGCAGCTTGGCAGTTGTTATGGAAACTAGACGACTGCAGGAAGGAAGTTATCAGGCCAGAATCCCAGCATTGAAACACTGGGTCTTAAGTATGCACAATCTTTAGCAAAAAGGGTCCACCCTCAAGCCCTATGAGGAAACCAAGTACGACTATTGTGAAATATTACCTTAAGATGTGTTACATTTGTTTACACTGTGGAAAGTTGGGTTAATGATGCAAAGTTGTGTTGTATTCTTTTATGTTGAATTGTTTAGCTCAGTGGAGCTGTGTTACTTTACCTGTCTAAAACACCTGATCTGTCTAATAAAAAGCTGAAGTGCCAATAACGAGGCAAGAGAAAGGTGGGGCTGCTACAGAGAAACAATAAATAGGAGGAGAAATCTAGGGAAGGAGAGGAGGAACAAGAAAAAGAGAAGGATGCCAGGGACCAGCCACACAGCCACACAGCCACACAGCCA
>NC_022032.1:23572217-23581499 GCF_000317375.1 Microtus ochrogaster | reverse complement strand
CCCACCTCCATCCAGGTCTAGTAAGGTGAGCATCCAAACTGCCTAGGCTCCTACAAAGCCAGTACGTGCAGTAGGATCAAAAACCCATTGCCATTGTTCTTGAGTTCTCAGTAGTACTTGCCTACCTAACAATTTGAAAAGAGCATTCTCATGCCTGGTTCTGGGGCAGAATGATGGAGACAGGGCTCCTCCTGGGTACAGGAGAGAGAAAGTCAGTACTGAAGAAGGACAGATAAAGGGCAATTAATAGCAAAGTTATTTGAGAAAGTTCAAGGAAATATGTTGGTTTATAAGCAATTCATGTGAGCGTTTATGTGTTTGTATGCATCACACACACACACACACACACACACATATATATATATATATATGTATATATATATATATATATATATATATATATATATATATCTATCTTTAAGGAAACTAAGTTTCTGTGGCTGACCATACCACAAGAGCCATAGACAGATAAATATTTCTTAGGAACACTGTCCATATATGCATGTTTCTTATATTTATGTATATAACTCAGTTATTGAATATAACTACCAATCTATATTTATTCATAAAAGTAGTGTTAAAATAGTAAAAATATGGTATAAATGTTTAATAATAAGTAGCATAATGTTAAGTTGTGGAAAAATTCTGATGATCATCATGGTAGACTACCATGTTAATAACATTTATATGTAAATAAGCAAATATAACTTTAGGTGAAAAGAGTATAGTTTAAAAATTGATAATTTCAATAATCACAATAGTTTCATGTTGTGATGAATGGCAGGCTGCGTTCCCTCCACCGGGCTAGCTTTACCTGAAATAATTAAACGGAAAATGTATTCTTTTAAACACTGCTTGGCCCATTAGTTTTAACCTCTTATTGGGTAGCTCTTACATATTGATCTAACCCATTTCTAATATTCTGTGTAGCAACACAAGCTGGCTTACCAGGAAAGATCTTAACCTGCGTCTGTCTGGAGTGGGAGAATCATGGCGACTCCCTGACTCGGCTATCTTTCTCCCAGCATTCTGGTCTGTTTACTCTACCCACCTAAGGGTTGGCCTATCAAATGGGCCAAGGCAGTTTCTTTATTAATTAACCAATAAAAGCAACAGATTAGAAAGAAATCACTCCCACATCAGTTTCAGATATTAATGAATTAAAACCTATGAAAATCATATGTCTGAATCCATTTTAGTCAAAGCAGACTATTTTTAATTAGTCAAAGTCAGCAAAATATATGCTGCTAACTTCAGCGTTAGGCTTACACCTTAGTGAAGGCTGCTATAACAAAGTTCGACACTTGAGTGGTTTGCATGCAATTAAATTTTATTCTCCCAGTTATGGGTTCTGAAAATGTGTAATATGAGGCCAGCATTCTGGAGCTCTCATTAAGGTTTTCTTCTGCTGCAGACTCCAGTTCTCCCTTGATACCCTCAAACAGTGGAAAACGAGTACAGTTTGCTCCAGAACCTCTTTGGAGAGGACAGGAATCCCAGTTTTGAGAACGTCACAAGTAGGACAAGTCATTTTCCAGTGCTTCTAATTCCTACCACCACTATTTCTGAAGTTAACATGTCAAATACACCACAAGGGATGGAGATGTTTGTGTATTGCCACTTTGGCATCCATTGATGCCTTGGCTGCTTCAACTCTCGCTCAACACATATGCTTCGGGTTGTCATCCTGGGAGGTTTGAAAGCACTCTGTGCTAATTTTTTTTGTCTGATGTATGTTCCATGTGTACTCAGTGGATTCATGGGAACAGTGGAGAAACCAAAGGCTGAGTGGAAGTCTGGATGAACTATGTTACGAACCGTGATGCTTTGACCTATCTTGAGACAACCACAAGTTTCTTTGGCAGAATAATTACCATATCACTCTCCACACAGTACTAAATCTTCTTCTGAGTCTGTGTGAATTATTTCAAATCTATTCACTTTCTGTGAACTCCATGTGTAATATATCTAAAAGATTTTTGCACCTGTCTCTTAAACATTCAATAGGCTTTAAAAAGTAAACTTTTCTTAAGTCAGAAATATAATGTATGCCTTTCACAAACATCATATGATCTGGAGTTTTTTTTTTCTAGTTAACATTGTCAATAATATGATAACCAAATCTATATTCTCCAGATGGTCTATCACGTTTTATGCTTAAAATCTTTGATTTGTGTTTGTTCTCTGTGGATATTTTTATTCCCAGAAATGGTTTCTAGCCTGAGTTTTAGGTCATAACTATTGTCATTGCTGCCTTCAAGAAAAAAAAATAACCAGTTTTATTCACACAAAGCCTCATGCTCCAAACGCCTCAAAATTTGCCTTTAAATATCTATGAGAGCTCTTTAAAAAAAAATCGTAAAGTAAACAAAGAAGCCAGGGAAGTAGAAGTAGACCATAAGTAGATGAAGAAAGAGGCAGCTTTACAGAGTAGGGTTTTAAGACATGGGTTCTATGAAGGGGGAATTGGGAAAATCGTGAGAAGGTTAACTGGGAAAAGGGAGACGAGGAAAGGAGACAAAAATAACACACCACGTATTTGGATAATTCAGAGAAACATAAAATTTTAGAACTTCATTTTGAAATCTATACATATTAAAAGTGTTTATAAATACATATATATATATTATGATTTAAATGAACTTGCAATACATGAGGTTGTAATGTTATTCCAACAGTCATAGTTGGAATATGATAATCAACAACACACAAAGAAACAAAAACAAAACAAACAAATAAGCAAACAAAAACTCCGGAGATGGGAACTTTTCCAGGGGTTTGTCCAAGAGACTTTCAAAATAACATAGGCGACTAACATTGCATTTGGTGGCTTCCCAGTCATCCAATTGGTTATAGAAGATAATGAATATTGTGACTTCTCTCAGCCCTCTCTTACCATAACTTTGTATGTTGATTTTCCCTTGTCCTAGCAATTCCCAATTTCTAACCAGCAGAACCCTCTCGTCTGGCCTGTTCGGCCTCTTCAAGGGCTCCATCTGTAGACATCCCAAGCTTCTCCATCCATATCTCCTGACTCGCAGAAAACACAGCTTCCTGTCCTCCTCAGTCCTCAGTGAATGCCTATTACTTCCTGTGTATTGACTAAAGTGTTCGTCTCTCACCTATGCCCTCCTCAGTCCTGAAGCACAGGACATTTCTAAAGTATCTAGATGCTCAGGCTAAGTTACATCTTTAATACCAGAGAGCTCTGAGTTAGTCCCTTAACTCTCACTCCTTGGTTCGTTAACAAGAAATGTCATGTCACTGCTAGGTGCACCAACTCCTAATTTTTAAACAGATCTATAATTGCATGCCACTATTGAGACACTGAAAGAGCAGACAAATAATTGATTTTTACAATTAGACAACCCTATTTTCTTTTCATTTTTCTTTGTTATTCCTTTTTGATGAGGTTTCTCTGTGAAACAGCCCTGGCTGCACTGAAACTCACTTTGTAGACCAGGATGGCCTCTCAGAGTTATATATATATCTACCTACCTCTGCCTCCCAAGTGTGTGCCACCACGCCCACCTCAAAACCATATTTTGATTTGATTAATCAAAATAAAAATGATTGTTTTATTATTGCATTCAATTCTGTTTCATTTCATGATGCAGGCTAACCAACCCCTTTAAAAATACATTTGACTTGTTTTCAAGTCATGCATTCAAATTTTATTATATTTAGGGAGCATAATACTGTGTATTTGGTGAGGTCATTCCAACCTTTGTAAAAGGTGATTACTATATTTGTTGTCAGTTGTATATTTATAAATATGTTATTAAGAATTTCTCCATAAACAGGCCCTGTACTTCACCTGGGCAGCAAAACAGAGCCAATCTGGTTGGTGGAGATGAGAATAATCCAACCCTGTAGTTGTGAACATGGGAAGAGCTGTCCCCAGCCCTGTAGTTGTGAGCATGGGAGAGCTGTCCCCATTAGTCATCTTTCAAGTGGTGGCATGGTCACGGAAGAGATGGCACCTATCCCATCACAGTCCCCTACAGTTTTTACTACTACCCACCAACCCCTAAGCTGGCTGGGACAGCTGGCCCTGACATCATAAGAGCAGAAGAACCAGTCCTGCCCCTCATCAACTGCAGCACTTGGGAGAGTGGCCTCTATGCCATGAATGGGCTACACAGTAGAGCTCCCCCTGTAGGTGTGGTGTGGAAGTTCTGACCCTCAGGACATGAAGACAGGAGAAGTGATCCCACTCCTTGCTCATCACAGCAAGGAGCAAACTTCCTGGTACACTGCAGGGAGCTCACCCTGGTAAATGAGAACAAGGGAGAGCTGGTAGGCTGACCAACCGGAATTACCCAGGTTCAGAAGCAGGGTTATGTGTTGGCCCATTCCAACATCTATCACGTAGGTGATTCGCAGGATCATGTAAAGGGACCAGTCCCTCCAGACCCAAAGTTACAGGATCTCCACACCACAGAGCAAAAGCACCATAAACAAAAGTAGTTCCAGTAAGGGCCCAGCAGAAATCAGAGGCCTTGAACTAGACCAGCGACTCTCTGCAATGAACACATAAAAGTAAAGATTTATGAATTAAAGAGTTTTCTGTGAGACTCACTGTGTCACACCACAGCATACATGAGATTTGTTTTTCCCCTCTCTCTTTTTTCCTTTTTTCTGTTAAATTTTATTTTATTTCGTGGGGTAGTTTACAAGGGCAGAGGGTGGATATAAAGGGCAGGGAAATGAATAGCATGAAGATCTATGATGTGATATTAAAAGATTTAAAAAGAAGGAGGAAAAAATAAATTTTCCAAACTAAATTGTGTTAATTGCACATTTTTGCATGCTATGTTTTCAGAGGTTTGTTGCTTCTACAGGTCATTATAGAGTGGGGTGTGTGCTTAAGGACTAAGGAATGTAAGTGAGAGATAGGTTCTTTAGATGATATACAAGGGGCATGCGGGGAAGGAGAGAGAAAGGGATGCTCTCTGAGAGTCAGCAGACACAAGTAGAGAAGGTCAGAATGGAACTCCTTCCTACAGCAGCGATTTAGAAAACAGCCTTGATCCATTGGTTTGTATCATTTCCTGTAATGACACCTGATGAACTCTGCCTGAGTTTCAAAAAGTATCCCTGGATGTTTGTATCGAGTTCTGATAGAAGTGTTTTCTTTATCGCTTGGAGTCTGTATTCATTCATTTAATTTTTCATAGGCTCGATGAATACATACTTGAGAGTTAAAAAAAAAAAGTCCATTCTAAATTCTCCTGGTGCTTTTACATCTATGGCCATTGCTCAAAAGAGAGCGGGGAGCAGAGAGCACAGAGCTTTATATTTTGCAAATATTCAAAGCCCCTTTCTTTAAGCACTTTTCCTTCCACAGGAGGCTTAAAAGCTTTTGTATTTTTCCTCTCATGTTGTTCACTGCTCAATTTCTTAACTTAGAAGTTGAAATCAAAATAAAAGCTATTTTTATTCACTCCACAATGGCATTTTCTGTTTGTTCCAAATATTCTTGCCATACATTAAAATACGCATGTAATGTTGTGTACTTAGTAAACTAAAAAGCAAGCTAGGTGTGAAAATATGCATAGTGGAAGACAAAGAAAATTGGTAAAAATTGAAATTGACCTATAGGTTGGAATTGTTTTGACCTTGTGATGTGAATTATTGACGCATGCCTATCTTCCATCACCAATTTTGTGTTAATTAGACATTTTGTCATTGTGACAAAGAGCTGAGAATAAACATTTTAAAGGAGCAAATGGTACACTTTGGATCATGAATTCAAGGGTAACCATGCAGATCAGTATGTACTGATACGGGCCTGACAGGAAGCAGAGTGTCAAGGACGTTCCCTGCTGTAATAGTGCTATACAATCCAAGACAGACAGGAACCAAAAAGAGGAGGCAGCTGGGGACAACCTCTGTCTACCCACAAGGTACTCCAAGTTCTCACTTCTTCCAGTTTTCAGCAGTTCCCAATATCACCTTCAAGCTATAAATCAGTCAGTAGACTAATCCAATGATGTGCCAGGATTCTTGATAGGACTTTCCTCTGAATGATTGCTTCTGGCAGCCAGGAATGAAACCTTCTCCACAGAAACCATTGAGGGACGTCACACTCAAATACCTGGGCAAGATCTAATTAGACATTTTTAAAATTCTTTCTTTTAGTTTTTGGCTTTGTGAGACTGTCTTGTAACTTGCTTTGTAGACAATGCTGGCCTTGAAGTCACTGAGATCCTCCTGCCTCTGCCCCACTGGTGCTGGGTTTAAAGGCATACAATACCACCACCTGACTAATTAGATATTTTGAAATAAATGTATACTGAACAAAAGAAAAGAAAGTTTCAGAACAATGTCTTTTTCATTGATAAAATTAAGAGTATAATACCTGTGTTAAGAAAAAAATATAATTTTTAAATATAAAATAATAGATGTTGATTAAAATTAAACATGGAATTAATGGCAATTTAGAAAAGTATGACAATCATAAAAGAAAATAGTACTGATGTAAAGTTATAAAGTTTATATGGTCATTAACATTATGCATTTTTATGAAAAACTATGTTGTAAAAGTTAAATTGAATTGGGTATTCCAGTTTTACTTGATTTTACTCAAATCAGTTTCATATAAATATAAAGTAAATAAAATCACAAATAAATAACATAATAGTTATTTCTGATCATATAAGCAAACTGCTTCCAATATGGGGGTTTAATTTGCTCTTTGAAATTAGAACATGGGGGTGGGGAGGTTGTTCAGTGGTTGAGGCCACTTGTGCTCATTTCACTGTACCTACCTGCTTGTTCACAGACACAGTTCTTCAGTTCCCAGGAATCCAACATCTTCTGACTGATGCCCACGGTAACAGGCATGTGCATAGCCATACAGTCAGAGCAAAGCCATCCACATAAAATAAATCTAAATTTTCAAAAAGAAAGAAGAAAGGATAACATTTTACATACTGTTCTTTTATCACCTCATCCCATAGATCTTATAACTTAAATGATATCAGAGGCTAGTGCTATGGTATTTGAAAAAATTAGATAGACTAAAAAAACTATCTCCTCATTAGACTTTTGGATAAAATTAACATGTTACTTTGTACTTAAATTTTTTAGCATTTTCCCAGATTAATTCATATTGATGAAATGAATACTCTTTGAGAATGAAAAATCTCTCCACGCCTACTTGCTGATTGTTCTACAGTTGACTAAAATATTTAATTCTCCTTCATAGCTCAAAATGCCATTTATTCCAGTCTAATTAACTTCACCTAATTAGCTTTGTCTTTTTCTTAATTTCTTTTCTTTGTACTAAGAAAATACACAGCATTTTGAGAACTTCATAAAATTTTTATAAAAATGTTTTGAAAATCACACTGGTGTTTTCTTTTTGTAATGGATGTTCAGTATAGAACAACCTCATGCAATCAAAGAAAACTAATTACACATAACTCATCAATTTGTTTACTTGATACTGATGATGATGATGATGATGATGATGATGATGATGATGATGATGATAATGATGATGATAAGACTGGTCCTTGTTTTCTGAACATATAAGACACTTAATCTAAAACCCTCAGTTCTGCATAGCTTCTAGACAAAGGGAAAATTTGGTCTATATCTTTCAGTATATTTTATAAACATTTCTCCTTCAAATTCAGTAAATCAGATATTATTTAAGCTGTGACAATTTGGAAATCCAAGATAACCCTTTCTGATCATCTCCGTTCTGATTATGTCTGATTTCTATAATTAGAAATATTTTTTTAAGTTTCATTTATTTTAGGTACTGGGGATTGAAACCAGGGCCTCATGCAATCTAGGGAATTAATCTACTACATTAGACAAACTTCCAATCCACATGTCTTTCCCCTAATATCTGATTGGCATGTTTAATATGCATGAGCAAACTTCTAACTCTTCTGTATGCTAACCTCTGGTAGGATGTTACAGTTCAGAAAACAGTAGTAGCCCAAATGATGTCTCCAGAATGAAATTTCTCCCTGACCTTGCCATGCCTTCTAGCCTTTGAATCTATAGCAAAGCCAATCTTAGAAATTAAAATCTCTCCTCTATAATATGGGTCATAGAAGCCAGAGGCTCTTTTTAGCAAGGCTAGCCATGAAGTCTTACTCCAGCTATTCTTTCTTCCTTCTAAAAGTACGGTGCCCTATGACTGTATCATAACTGTATTGTCCAACTATGTTTGACACAGGTATTCATGATTCAGCAGACTTTAGCATAAAATTTGCTTATCCAGAGTCATTATGCATTTATTCTAAGCAAAATATAAGTTGTCATGGCCCAAGGACATGGATAAATGTTGCCAGAAATAATATGTGTTGCCATGGATGTGAATATATGGACTCTTTTTGGTTACCGAACAAAAATGAGATCATTAATCTTCATACTTTATAGATGAGGACATAAGGTTCCAGCAAAGTGGCAGAGTCTCTGCTGAAGTTCTCAGACACAACTAAGATGCTATTCTTAGATTTTGGGTTAATAGAAGATAGGTCACTAAGTAAATACATCCTAAAGGTTCACTTCATAGTCACAAGTGTTAGGTCACATTTAGAGGATTCAAGTGGCTATGGAGCTATGATTTTTCAAATCTCTAAAACTAAAAGGTCCCAATCAGTCAATTAGCCTTTGCAGAACTTTTACGAAGCACATGGATATTTCTTTTCTGATAACTTCAGTTCATACTTGCTGAAGACTGAATAAATGGTGCACACGTCTTAATAGGGCTCATTTCCTAAGCCAATTAAACAGTTAGAAAGTGGGGCATATAGTGAGTGTAACAGGTAACTGCTGAGAAAATCTAGACAGTTTTCCAGAATCAGCAGATAAAAACTACTCTATTTTTTCTTTTTATTATTATTATTAAAAATTTCCACCTCCTCTTCTCCTCCCATTTCCCTCCCCCTCCTCCACTCCCCTTGCCCCTCTCTCTCCAGTTCAAAGAGCAGTCAGGGTTCCCAGCCCTGTGGGAAGTTCAAGGTCCTCCCTCCTCCATCCAGGTCTAGTAAGGTGAGCATCCAAACAGACTAGGCTCCCACAAAGCCAGTCCATGCAGTAGAGTTAAAACTCAGTGCCATTGTCCTTGGCTTCTCAGTCAGCCCTCATTGTCCGCCACGTTCAGAGAGTCTGGTTTGATCACATGCTCCATCAGTCCCAGTTCAGCAGGCCTTGGTGAGCTCCCATTAGATCAGCCCCCAACATCTCAGTGGGTGGGTGAACCCCTCACAGTCCTGACTTCCTTGCTCATGTTCTCCCTCCTTCTGCTCCTCATTT
>NC_022032.1:23556196-23570330 GCF_000317375.1 Microtus ochrogaster | reverse complement strand
GGTGCTTCCCCCTCTCCTTCTGTGTTTATCGCTCCACTGGGCTTTTGCCTGCCTGTTGCTCAGCAGTCAGCTGGTGATACTTTTGTCTAGAACAGCACGGACGTCCCGTTGGTTTTATCACCAACTCCCCACTGATCTTTCCTTACATTTTTTTAATTTCATTTTCTACCCTATACTGTCTTCACTATCCTGGCACTATATTTTCTGACCCAATACAAAGAAATCTGTTTTATTCCTTTAAAAAATGCTTAGTTTAGAAGGTATTTATTTATAATTTCTATTTTAATTGGTCAAGGGTGAAATATGTTCCCCATAATGTCTACTGAGAAAACTATACCAACATCTGACAAGGTTATATAAATATACACTGTCTGGTGGTTGTGATGTTAGTGTGTTAATTCTGAGTTAGTCCCCCCAGTGACTTGTTAAACATCTATGCCTTTCTGACTTTGTTCTGATACCCGAAGGTGGATACCTTAAAAAAAATTGTATCCTTTACTATTTACATTTTGCAATCTTCATTGCTCCTTGTGTTGCCTGGCATAGCAATCTGTTACGTTTTCATTACTCTGCGGCCCTATTCTCCAGAGTAGTGTTTAGAATACAGATATGAGGCAGATTCTTCTCATTGTGATTTTGATAGTTTTATGTCGCATGTTCTTTAAGAATTGTGGAGCATTCTTCTAAGACTCAAAACTCTCCAGGGGCCAATATTATATTTCTCACAAATCCTGTGTGTAGATTTCGTGGTACAAACACTCAGAGCCTAAAATATTGGAAAGGAAAAAAAAATAAACAGTTCTAAAGCACCCAAGAATGCAAGTTCTTTAAAAAGTTAACTTGGAAAAACTGATGTCCTAAAATGGAAGCTGCAACTGCACTTATGATATACAACTCTACAACTGTTAGTAATACATACCCATCTTCATCGCACCAAAGACACAGAGCCAGTGGAAACCTGTGGAGCATAACAGAAAAGGAATAGATAGCGCAGGATTTGTGTGCAGGGAAAATAATAATATGAATAACAGCGTGTGGAAGGACACTGCTTGTTCCTTTCCTGCCCATCCGGACCTGAATAATCACACAGAAATGTAATCAATTACAGCACTGGCCAATGACTCTAGCAAACTCTTGGCTAGCTTTTACATCTTAAATTCACCCATTTCTTTCAATCTGCATATCGCCATGAGGTGTGTCCTTCTCCTTCAGGAGTTACAGTTTGTCTCCCTGACTGTACCTACTCTGGCTATCTCTTCCAGCCTGGCTATATTCTGCTCAATCATTGGCTGAAAAAGCTTTATTCATCAGCCAATAAAAGCAACACATATACAGAAGGACACCCCACATCAATAATATGTGTTACCACTAGAATTTTTTTTTGTGTGTGTGTTTTCAATTCAAAGTGTTGCCATGTTGAAACAGTGCAATATCAAGGCTGCACTAATAATATTGTTTGGAAAAAAAACGATGATTTTCAAAACTTTTTCTGGTTTTCTTTTAAATTGTGTGATTGTTTGCCTTTAATCACAATTGTTAAACTTGGTGTTTGATCTCAGTATATTTATTGTGCAATGTTTTCTTATTTTGAGCTCAATCTCACTGTAGAGAAAATGAGAGTGGTACACATGCCAGAAATAGCTTTCATTTATCTTTATTTACAGGGTACTTCAAAGAAACCTTAACATTTCTCTATGATTCTGGAGAACACACTTCAAAAGTGTTTTGACTTAGATAAGTTCTCACTGTGTGAACTATCAACTGTTCAGATGACATTACTGGCTTCATTTCATGTTGTTGTTTCAGATGGGATATCATTCCTAGTGTTAAGGACCAATATTTCTAGTACTACCCCCCCTTCTCTTTCTCTCTCTCTCTGTGTGTGTGTGTGTGTATGTCTCTCTCTCCCTCTCTCCCTCACTCCTTCTAACCCTCTCTCCCTCTCTCCCTCTCTCCTTCTCCCTCATTTAAAAAGAGATGTGAAGGCTAACTACGATTTTAAGAGAATCTTCACTCCTGTTTCTAACAATCCTCTGTTGCCTTACCACAGGATTATAGGATCAAAACCATCATTTTTCAAAAAGTCCATCTTAGTCCTGTGCTCATATGGCTCTTCATCCTCACTGAACCCTCGCTTTCAGTTTCGCTTGTTTCTTTGTGTACCAAGGCAACCCAGTTGTGTTTATGTCAGCATTTATATTTGTACCCCTTTCTCTTGTACTAGACTCATACAACTACTTGTGTGTGACTGGGCTTTTTGTTGTTGCTGTTGTTTGTTTGTTTCTTATTTTTGCTTTTTTTTTTGTTTGTTTGTTTGTTTTTCAAGACAAGAAGGTTTCTCTTTGTAGCTTTGGTGCCTGTCCTGGAACTAGCTCATGCAGACCAGACTGGCCTCAGAATCATAGAGATCCTCTGGCTTCTACATCCCGAGTACTGTAATTAAAGGCCCATGCCACCATCTCTACGCTCCAGTTTTGTATGCATCAAAACTGGCATAATAAATAAACCAAGTTCTTGGTTTCTGTTGCCCAGTGAACCTGATCCATGTTAATTCTTCTTACTTAAGCCCTGGGTACTTTAAAGTGGCCCATAACTCCTCCCTTTCACTAGGATCTCACAAGATAATAATTAAGCAAGTTTCTTCTCACATCCAACTATAGCCAGAGTCCTACTGACTCCTTCTATATATACAAGAAAAATCCTCTTTTCAATTGTCTGACTTACTGCAAAACTTATCTACATAATTACAATACTCTCAAGTCATTTTCTATGTTACATTTTGTGTTCCTATCGCCTACGGTTAGTTCATAGACCAGAGAGAATCTGTTAACATTTATATATGTAAAATACAATCTCTCCATGGTTTCTTACTCCATTCATAGTAAAACCTATTTAGTGGACTATTCTTAGGCTGACCATTTATCATCCAAAATGTTACTCTCTTAGCAGAAGAAAGGGAAATGATTAATAACCATATCCAGGCATTATTTGTAAACACAGAGTTTAGACAAGCTAGACTTCTTCTCCTTCAAGTTAGCACCATGCACGCTACTCCAGCTGTTCCAATGAACTTGACCCATCACCTTCTTGTTCCATCTACCTCTCTACACATAGAATATTTTTCTACACTTTCAACAACTCTTGTTGTTTCCTCTGTGTTTGCTTCCCATGACTCCCTTAACTGCTGCATAGCAACTCTCAGTGATCTTTGTGTTTCTTCTTAAACAGCCCCTACCAGGGAAGTCTTTGCACACAGCTTCCTAAGAGAGCATCTTCCCTCCCCTCTTGCCATACCCTTACTCCTTCACTCTTCTCTATATGCCTTCATGCCATCAGTTACTATCTGATCCATGTCAAAGGAATCACTTACACCCTGAGACATAAGGAAAACGACACACATTCTGTGAGACACAGCCAGGCCTCTTTTCTGCTTAGCTAGCTCCCTTCCATTATGAGAATCAACTCTAAAGGGAAAGAGTGCTCAAGTCACACTGTCAAATTAGTGAATAAAGCATGCCAGCTTCATTCTACATCACTTCAGATTTCCTGGTTTGCCTGGCATTGATTAGTCTATAAAACGTCAGTTCACACTGCACGGTTGCACATCATTGTCACTCATGCAAAGAAAACCAATAGAGTTTTATGATGTCTAGAGTTGCTTGTTTTCTCTTATTGACTGTTACATTTTATATGCACACCAATACATAAATATACTTATGATACATATTTTGTCCGAAATATATTATAGCAAGTTTTGAGAGGACTGCACTTCTATTCTCTGTTTAAATTATAATAGTGTATTACAAAGTACAATCTAATATATTCTCTAGCCTGTTCTTCTTCAGGGGTAGGTCGAGTTTTTATGCCCAAAAATGTTTATTGATTAATTGATTGACTAAACTCCCATTGCACACTGACTGCCTAATTAGGAATATCAATTTTTATTCTAGATTATTTCCTAAAAGGAGAATTACAGGAGGAGAACTAAATAGTTTCCGTAGATTATAGGGGAGTAAGAAACCTGTTTTAAACTTAGATAAAGCCCATTTCATTTCATTTCTGGATTCATGGTCTCAAAGTAATACTTTCATCAGACTATTAAGGAAATGTATTTTCATAATCATCTTATTTTCTGGTAGATACTTGGTCTCCGATACTATCAAGAAACCATATTTGTGATTTTCAGTGTTTCATTATCTTTCCTGGCTACAAGTGAACCCCAGTTCATCGTCTGCTCTTAAGTACTTCACTGTTTTTTCTTTCTCTACCATAGGTAATAAATTTTACATTCATAGCCTATTGTCTAATTTTACTCAATTTAAGTCCAATTTCATCCAATTATGATTAGCCCTTTGTGAATCAATTTGTTGCCTTAGACCTATTAATATTTATCATTATAAAAGAATATTCTTAGTGAATACATATCTCAATCTCATATTTCATTAACATTAATAACTAAGCTATTAGGAAACTTTCAGGTCTTTAAATTGGATTTGAAAGATTGATTCTTTAGGTACTGAAATTTCTAGTTGGCTCTGCTGTGTTTTTCTGAAGGTAATGTAATCCACTTCATTCTTAAATAATTGAGTTGCTGCTAGATTTACGTTTATTTTGTCTGAGACACAAATAACTTACCAGACTCTGTACATGGAGGTGTAGGTGTATGGTGTTTCAATTTATATTATGGAGGTAAATTCAACAAAGATGTTAATAATATTATATAGGTTCAGAGTGGTTAGTAATACAAGAACATCTGAAACTAGTGCTATTTAATTACATCTTTATAATTGTTGTGAATAATGTTTGCATATAAGGATCTGCCTATGCTCATCAATTTTTTGAAAAATATGTGAGTTAGTAATACCAAGAAATAAGACCATGATCAATTTCAACACTCTTTTTACAGCTGCTAAGATATCTAATTGTTTTGCAATAGTAGTAAATTTATTTTATTTTTATATTTAAATATTTAGTTTTCTGCATTTTACATATGATTATGTTTCTATATTTCATTGTAAAATACTGAATTATAACTTATTGGATAGTATTGCCCTAGGGTGTGTTGAGCTCTTTTATGTCTTATACAGGAAATATTTCTGTTTAAATGCTGAGTTCAAATAATCCTCAGTTTATGAGAGCTGATTCCTTGCTTTTTATTTCTGAAAAATGATTATTTATCATTCTATATTGTCAGTGATTGTAGATGTTCGAATAAAAGCTACATTTAACTAGTGCAAACTTTTGGTAAGATTCATTGAGAGAAGCTGTCCCACCCATAGATAGAAAAGGTAATGACACTTCCCCATGGCATAGTTAATCTCAAACACTAAGAAAAAAAATGGTATAAAGAAAAGGAGTTGGACAGATGTGCTGTGTGTAGTCAAGGAAATAATTTACAGCAGTCATATGTTGGTAGCAGACATCTCCTGCTTTTGCTGAAACACTGAACTATCCAGTATACACTGACCCAGCACTGAGAGACAGATTGCATACTATTTTTGAAAGCTTTGTGAGACCAAGCTGGTAAACAAATATCTGTCCTTGTTACCACAATGTCTAATATTTCCTTTTAGAAGTGGTGGAGTCCCAAGGGGCAGGTAGTTTGAATAATACGAACCCCAAGAAGTGCACTGTAAGCCATAAAGCTCTTATCTGTCAATATCACATGCTGTAAATGTGTTAAAAAAGAGCATAATGGTGTACTATTGTTGCTGCTCAGGCATCGGTCTTCTTTATGTTTGCATTAGGGACTTGTTAAGGTTCAGAATGTTTTGCCCACTAAATGTCTCTATGAGACAAGATTGTCAACTCAGCTGGAAACAGAGGCCACAATTCCTAGAAACAGCTCCAAAATTGGCTTTATGACTGTAAACAGCAGCAAGATTTCTCAGTTCTTATATCTAGTTGATAACTGTTTAAGGGTTTGAAAATGAATGCAAATTGAAATGGGATACTTCAAAGTCTCCTAAGACTGACCTTACCATATCATTGCTCTACTTCCATTTGTTTTAACACTGAATCAATACTGGGGGGTGGGGATGAAGGAACCAGTGCTATCCTCTTCCTCTTCCCTATGGAAAAATAGGATTCACAGTGTGCTCTGAGGATTTCAGTGAATCCGAGTACTTGGAAGATATATTGGGGGCAATTAAGACAAAATATCTATTCCAGTGGTTGCTTTTAAATCTTTCCCACATGTACAACTTAAAATAGTGGGATTAGGATAATATTTTCTATGGTCTAAAAGTGTGTGAAGAGTTCAAGTTCATACGCTGATTTTTTTTCTTTTCTTTAAAATAGATATATTTTCCCTCATATAATATATCCTAGTTAAAGTGTTCCCTTCCTTCTATTCCAACTAGTTCCTCCCTGTCTCCCCTCCCATTGGATCTATTCCCTTTCTGTCTCTCCGAAGGCAAACAGGCTTCTATGGGATAGGAAAGAAATAAAATAGAAATGAACAATATAAAAAACAAAAAATAGAAACAAAGCAAAAGTTAACAACATCAGAATTGAAAACAATGACATAAAAGAGCCTAAAAGAAGGCACAAGAAATAAAGACATACTAGTTCACACACTCAGGAATCCCATACAAACACTAAACATGAAGCTGTAATATATATGAAAAGAACATTTATGGTTAAAAGAAAGAAGAAAAATATATATGGGACATAATAGGATAAAGTTTAAAAAAATCAAAAGAAAGAGCCCTTGAAGGACATAATAAGACATGAAACCTATAAAGATGTCTTTGAGTTCATTTCCTGTTAGCCGTCTACTGCTGGGCAAGAGTAGAGTAGCAACAAACTGGTTCCTGAGTGAGACTTACTTGGAGGAAACTCAACAGGGCACTTACCCACTTCCGCTTTTAGCTCGAGAACTCCAACTCTGCAGAGACATGGAGGCCCCATGCATGCTACTTCTGTCTGGGAGATCATGTCTTTCAATCATATGGGTTTAGAGAGCCTTGTTTACCTGGTGTCCTCCATGCTCTCTGGTTCTTACATTCTCTCTTTCCCCTGAACCCTAAGAGGAGGGTTTTGATGGAGACATTCCTTTGAGGGATGAGCATTTCAAGTTTTGTCTCTCTCTCTCTCAGTATAATGACTATCTCTGGGTCTCTATCTCTTTTTCTCATCTGTTGCAGGCCAACAGCTGATAACAGCTGAGCAAGGTACTTATCTATGAGAAAAGTAGAATGTTTCATGAGTCATTTTATTGCTAAAATTCTTTCTTTCTTCCTTTTTAGAGCAGTAGTATTGGTTTTTCCTTAAATCCCTGTGCTAGGTAGTCTTTCTTAACCTCTGAAGTAATATGGTTAGGAGATGGGGCCTAAGCAGCAAATTGAGTCTTGGGGGTTGTATCTTCAGGGTTGGGGTGACAGTAGTTACAGAGGAGATTATGGAGATCAAGCTTGCCCTTTCTACCATTTCTAACCACATGAATCTCTGCCACTTCGTTGTCATTTGATTAATGGTTCCTCTCCAGAGAGCAAACATGTGTGCCTGTCCCCTTATCCTAGACTTCCCAACCTGTGAGGTTGAGAGAAATACATGTTGCTGTTTATTATTTACCCAGTTTCAGTTGTTGCGCTATAGAGCCTGAATAGAAAAGGAAAATTTTGTTGAGTAAAATCTCTTACGTCTTATTTTTCTAGGTATTAACAGCCTCGGCCATTTAAACTCTATGGAATAGCATAGCTAAATAGAATCAATGACTAGATTCGACTATAAGTGAATCTTAATGTTTCTTCAAGTGAATCCAAGAAAAAAAAAACAATATAAAAAGACAACAACAACAAAAAGCCAACTGTGATATATTCTAATAATCACATCCAAAGAAATGGTCTTTTGATTTTAACACTTAAAAGCCAAGTAACTAAAATACAGCTGTATTGCTCAGGAATATTACTCCATCTGGAAACCTGTGAGTTCTTAATTTTCCACATTAATTGTGAAAATCATGCTGTTCAGGCCCAGATTAAAGGAAAAGCTTACAACTTTTGAGAAAAGTATTTCAAACACAATAACTACAATAGTGTATCTCAATGAGAAAAAGAACTTAGGAAGACAGAGATTCAAATACAACTGTCAGATCAACGAATAATACCTTATGCTTAATTTGGCAACGTGTGGATTTTAAGAAGCATTTAAATCCCATACACAAATCACTATCTCAATCTACGTGACCTTCTCTTGCAGAGCAGTGCTCTTTCAAGCTGAAATTCTCTGATATGTCTTCAAAGAATGGGGGTAAAAGACACTTGTGCTGGAAAATGAGCTGTGTGCTAAGAGTAGTGCTAACGCTGAAACAAGACTCACACCTTTGTCTGCTCAGCTGGCTCAAATGTTCCTAGGCTAGATGGCGGTGTTCTAGAAATAACAGCAAAAGACGCTGCGGGTTTCATTCATTTATTCTCTCTCTCTCTCTCTCTCTGTCTCTCTCTCTCTCTCTCTCTCTCTCTCTCTCTCTCTCTCTCTCTCTCTCTCTCTCAGAAACAGTTTCAGATTTTGTCAGTCACAGTTACTAAGGTCTTACCACTTCTCATAATAAACACCAAAAGCATATTAATTGTTACTACACAGAGTGTCTCTCCTTGCCAGTGTGGGCATTGAACCCACAAGGAACAGTGGTAAAAGCAGAACCCCCTCCAGGCCTCGCTCCCAGACCCTATTCGGCCCAGCACACACTCCACTGCAGCAGTTTTCCACTCTATGGGCCTAATCCAGAAAAGAAGCAGAAAGGGAGAGATAAAGATCCTAGAGCGAATCCTCTCTATCTCAAACCCCAAGCACAAAGGTCGATGGAGGAGTTCAGTGCACACTCACGTTCCTTCTGGTATGACCCTTCTGGTCATGAGCTTTTGTTAACCACAGAAGGAGCCTAACTTGCTATCAGGTTCAGCCTTAATCTTTACACCGGGTTTGTTTTAATAATTTAAAGTGACAGGAAAATGTGAAAACTGCATTAAGAATCCTCAAGCTATTACTCCTTCGCTCCGCACTCAAATTGAAGTCTCACATCAAATTTGAAGCTCTCCTAAAAATTACGTGCACATTAATGGAACAGACAATTGCTTATTAGATATGAAAAGATTTTCAACTCCGCCTGTCCTGGACTTAATTCTGTAGATGAGGAACTACAGACAGGTTGAACAAATTATCCCGGTTTACAAGACTAAATCAGAGCTATTTCTAGGTGTAAGAAGGGCTGACTCATAGTTCAGGACTCATTCTCCTTAAGAGGCTTCTGTAATGGGACGGGAGAAAAGCTGATGTTATACCTCTAAAAAAAAGAAAGGGAAAAATATTTAAGAGTCAATTTTGCTTCAAACTTTGATCCAAGACGTCTCCATTTTACAGGCGCGTCTCCCTAAAATCAGGTAAGGTTGGCAATAATAAAAGTAAAAATTTCAATAGAGTGGCATTTAATTTTAAACATGTTTGTGGTGCCTAAGAATGAAAGATTTTTTAATTCTTGAAATACAGAAGTCAGAATGAAAGATTGAACATATCATATTTAAAGTATTTTTAACTTGGTAGTAGTTAGCTGAGAGGCGTCTTCAAAGACAGTCTACGGTTTCCTTTGCTTTCAGCAGAAACGGACGGTGCTATTCTAATCAGTTAGGCTGGTAAATCTTTAAATTTGAGGAATTTAGTAATTCAGAATAATGTGAAGTTTAGGGTAAACTGGTTAAATGAATAGTTGTAATCTATATATAACATTAATCTACTCAGTACAGCTGAAGGTTAAAACATACAGCATTTGCTCAATTCTTTAACCTTGTGTGCCACTAAACTTGGTTATTTTCAAATTGTGATGGGATTAACTGGCAGGTTACATGAGGGCTCCTCAGTTTTCATAGCCAAACTTCATGTTCAATATGATATTTAAAAATAAATGTATTTAAAGTTATAAAAGGCTTAGCAATTTTCATAATAATTATAGCAAATATTTTGTTATTGCAAGAAGGTATATCTCTCTGATAATTGTGTGTGGGGGGTAATGAAATATACAATTTTTAGTGTATATTTTTACTTCCAGATAAATTATTATCTAACCTATAGCATATTATCATTATCTTCCCTTTCCTAATACTTCTCTACATGGTGTTAAAACACCCTCTCTCTGAAACTCTTTAGAAACTATGGGAGATCATGTGAAACTTCTTATACTATAAAGTTTGGATAAACATAAGAAGAGAGCATAGAGTCTTAAATGCAAGGGAAAATCTGAGAAATAATGTCAGTAATAACAAAAGTGCAATTTTATGCTGACAAGACTTGGGAGCTGTTATTCAGGCAGATAAGGAGACAGTTCACACTCTTTACAGCCCCCTCTACGCCACAATTTTTGCCTCTCCTGTGGCTTGTTCTTCCTAAGTTATTGCATGATATTTATTACTATGAATACAAGCAGTCTTTTTGACTTCAAGCCATAATGCAAACCCAAATTTGGCACGGTGTATTCAGACATCACTTTAAACTTTGAAAATTACGACTTTAATTAAAGATTCAGCATACAGTCAGCGAGATAATAAATCTGGAATTGATTCTTCGGTGTGGGTTACATTCCTGTGACCTCAGCGGTCACATCATCTCTTTCGATGCTGTTGCATGGTTTCCACAGCTCTTCCCTCCTAACCCTTCACCTTGGGTGGTTTTCTTCTCTTCCCTTCCCTTGTCTCATTATTTCAAAGGGCTCAGAATGTTAAAAACCGAAGCCATGTATATATACAAGCTATTAAAATATTTGCTCTCTGAAACCATTAGAAAAATAAATGCAATTATTTGTGTGAAATGAAAGAAACTGAATCAAGGTTGAACAAAGTTTTATTTTTATTGATTATTATGCTTAAGCTGGAATGTTTTTGTTTGATAATGTCCTTGTAAGCTAAGATGAAAATTAAAAACAAGTGAGATAATGATTTTGCAATGTAAACTTCTCTCAATTTGCAGTGAAAATTCAGAATTTACACTTTCCATATTGCCTTCCTTTTTTATGGCCTTAATTGATGATTGAACTATTTACAAACAGTTATTAAAATAATTATTTCTCCTATTTCCCAATTTTCTAGCTCTTCCCTTAATCCTTTTCTACTAAGGCGTTATGAGTAAGTACACTTGAGTCTATTTAAGGGGAAAGTGTTTAAGTTACATAGAAAAGAAAAAAAACCCAATGCTTTTATTTTTTTTCTGTCACAGCTATAATATTTTAGGAACTCAATTAAAAATAGAGTAGCAATAAAACCTGAGAACTCAAAAGAAAGTCCTAGGGAGTTTACCGTGGAAGCTGAGGCTGTCATCTCTTAAAATATTGCAACTGTGTGCAGCTGAGATCCTAAAACAGTGGGGGATCTTCCATTTACAATCCATGCTTCAGTGCCCCGGTGAGACAGAATGACTGGAGGACAGACAGCCATGTTTATTTCCCTTGAAAAGTTAAGCCCCCAGGTGTCAATCTTAACTGTCAAAAAGTTATACTTCTTCCCAAAATCATTTTAAAACCCAAAACTTAACTAGACTCGGAAACAAAGATGACGCATATACGCATATAAAAGTAAATGTAAATAGAACCTCTATCTATAAAGGACTGTGGCACTATGCAAGATGTGTTCCAGGATGTATAATTCATATTGATGATAATAAGAAGCATCAAAAAGGTCATCATGTTGCAAAAGATAATTCAGTGTGCAATTATTTGATATTCATAGCTAAATAAAATGATTAGGTACATCTGGACTTTGAACTGAGATAACAGAAGACAGAAATCACTGGAGAGGTTAAAGAATGGGTTATAGCAAATATGCCAATCCAGTATATTGATTATACCAAGCTAATATTGCCTGAGGAACTGCAACTTCAAGAAAGCATTTGGCCTGAATTTTTCTATATACAGCAAGCCTGAAAGATTCTTTGGAGAGAGAGATTTTTGCATATCAAGGCTGGGAAACAGAGCAGAACATCAGACACTGTTAACCGAGGCCAGAATGAAGCTAAATAAATAAGACTGAAGATCTGGTGCTCCACTAGAGAATTCTGTGCATCGCATCCTCTTAGCACTCAGAGACATTGTCTCTAGTGTCTATAGTCCTAATGAAGATATCCATTTACTTTCTAAGATATTTACAGATTTATCACGTTTTCGTGTAAAACATAGAGAAGCATCATGCTATAGAATTTGAATATCTTTTAATTCCAATGTCTTACAACAGTCCCATACCTATATAAAGTTACTGTAACTATACCTCTGTTCGTATTGACTAGATCTTAGATTTACTCAAGTCTCTGACTTCTGCTGAAGCACCTGCAGAGGAACCAGGAGGGAGCAGAGACTCTCTGCATCGCTTTGCAGAAAATACTCAGGCCTATTAGTAAACACGCGAAGAAAACGTGCGGCACATTAACTGAAAGTGATTTCCCAGCTCAAGTTGTTTTCTCCAGCTGAAATACTGCAGCTCAATCTATCAGTTTGCTTCTCTGACTTATGCAAAGTGTAAACTCACAACACATTTTCTTCCCCCTCCAGTCACACTGTCCCCATCAGCTCATCACTTCTATCATGTGCTACGTTACGGGGGAGATATTGCTTATAAGTTGATTATAGTTCAGTGTGGACTCTAAGAGACAGTTTTGAAATTTGTCTATGGCAAATTCAGAATGTATTTGAAAGGTTCAAACTTACTTGAAGGAAGCATTTTATTTGTCTCACACCCCCCTCCAGGGTGTTAGGTGGATAAGACCCAAGCCATCAGACTGCCATCCTCACAGACGTGACACTCACTTTTGCTTCTTTGAATCTACAAAGCTCAAAAGTCTCATTATGGAAAGTAATATACTATAGTACTTCAAATAGTTCTGGAAATAGTTAATTTGTAGCTTCAAAGTTATATGAGTCTCCTTATCTAAGTTACTGCTGTGTTATTACAGGTCTTTAATGTATGTAATATCATATATTGTATTTAGCATGCGCATTAGTACAAAGACATCAGTTGTATTTTGCACATGAAATTAAGAATCATTTAAAGTGAATTTTGCATATGGGGGAATGGTATCATTTAAATACCATTGTAAATTATGTAACTTTTTATACTCCTGCTGCATGCATAATGAGTCAGTAGAAAGTTTATATAAGACTCGTTAACAAATAACACCTATTATTTGATGTTCACTTCCTTGCTGTATTCTAACATTTTATTTTAATGAAGAATAAGCAGGAAATATATTTTTCCATAATTACAAAAGAGTCATTTAATTATTTTGAGTTCCAATGAGAAATTGTTTCTTTAGAGTTTAGAGGAAAGCATCAGAACCTTATCCTCCTGTGTCTCTCTGTCTGGTTATGATTCACAGTGGTGGTTATGACAGCATCACTAATAACACTACCCCTTCTTAAAGACCCCTTTGTTTCCAGTTTGTCTGGGAAGCAAAATGTCGAAAATCTCCAGATGGAAAAGTGATCAACTTCTTCCCATGATCACTGAAATGACTAGTTCCTTAATGAAAACATAAAGTGGAAATTTACTTCACCCCAGCAGAGATGAGTCACAGCTCCTCATGCCAGCATTCTGTGCATTCACTGGAGAGAAGTCATCACTCCTCTCATTAAGCAGAAGTCTAAGTGTTTAGTGTTCTGCTTTTGCCTTTTGCCCACTTCCTGGATTTCTCAAGCATGCTGAAGCTGTCATTCTAGGTTTAGTGCTCCTCTGCATCATCTTCATCAGTAAAGCTTTGTACGATTGAAGAGATGGAAAAAGGAGCCTTCAATACCTGGGGCTTAGTATTTTCATGGATTTTTCATGAAAGAGATTATTATTAGTTCAGTGTCTTGGCAAGGTATATTAGTGGGTGCTATTTCTCTCCATTAGATATTTTTTTTACTGCTACGTTTATGTTCTTAGGTTTATTGCCTTACAAGGACAATGTGGATGCTGCATCCCTTGATGTTTATATTTTCCTTACCTGGAGAAAACAATATTGGAGGAAGAGCAGTTACAGGACAGAATAAAAAAAAATAATCTTCTAGAAACCTTCATTGCATTTGCATGTATGGCTGATTGAACAAAGTTGCTCATATGGATTAAATTAAACAGAAGGCTTACACACTACCCCCTCCCTCCATCCCTCCCTCCCT
>NC_022032.1:23479476-23555981 GCF_000317375.1 Microtus ochrogaster | reverse complement strand
CTCTCTCTCTCTTTCTTCCTTCCCACCTTTTATCCACTAGAAAACCAGACAGGAAATTGGGCTATTAGGATTGGATTTTGAGTTTGTTAAGCAATTATATCTACCAGGATGGTTTAAAATCGACTTCCTGAGTATTGCAAATGTTTTTTTTTTATTTTATTATTTATTATTCCTTATGTTGTTCATCATTGTAAAGGGTAAGAGAAAAAAATCAAAGTTTATTGTATACTTTGTCCAATACAGCATTAGACCATATAGGTAGTATTTCCAAACAGAGACATGAGAAAGAATTACTTATGGGAATTTTCCTAGTGATTTTAGAAATTTATATATTGTGATGACATTTCTAAAAAGGAATACAACACTGAATTCGAGTACTAGAATAAGTCTGCTCTTATAAGGTAAATCTCCATATTTTTTTCACCCACAGTAGACAAAGACAGCAGTTATGATTCTTGTTGGCAGTGATTCTATACCGTGGTACTTCCCTTTTAGTATGGAAAATCTCCCTAAGACTGGTAGATTGTTCAATACATAAAACTCTGTTCTAACTCAGTTCTCTCCAGGTATCATAAGTTTTTTGTCTATGTTTTTAAGATATCAGAGATTACAGGACCAGGGGGATGATCTTGCTCTTCGGCATGACCTATACTTGAGTGTTCCAGGTCATAGTTGAGTTAAAATTGTCTAACAGAGTTCTACTTTCAAAACTTCACAATTTTATTTTCAAATTTGTAGTTGGCTCGTTTTCAAAATCCTCTCTCTTTGCTTTTAAGACCTTCTGTTTGCTGCTTTGGACTTTATGATCCAAATTATTATACCATTATAGATCTACATAGAAGACTCAATAAGCAGTGATCGGTTTCTGTTTTTTTTTTTTTAACAGTATTTCCTGGAATTTCTACCATGCAGTCATTTCCCACCAATACCTCTCATATCTTCTCCCTTAAGATTTATGCCTTCATGGGACTCAACTTCTTATACCATGAAATCAGATCCCCAGTGTCTCAACTAAATATCTTGAGGTTCCCTGAATTATCTCATTATCTTTGCATTTCCTCAATTGGCACTTAATACATTTTAATTCATGTTCATTGAAACCTGGTGCACCTATCAGTTTGGAAATGATAATACTGGGATGGGATGGAGAACACTGGTCTATCAACCATGCTTCTAGTTTAGCTTGCTGCATCATTTCTTTTGGTATCTGGAGGTTGAACCTTAAAATCGTTTGTGCCTTTTCCAATTAAATATCCTTACAAACCTCAGGTATACGTGTGAATGCAGCACAACTCTCACAACCACATCTCCTGTTCTGATCTTTCCATCAAGAACATATTTAATGATTAAAGGAGTTGACTTCATAGTTAATCACACACATAGACAGACACACAAATCTGTTCACTTTTTCATTTTAATGTCCATTTATTCATCTTTATCTTGTCTTAAAGAAATACCCATCATCACAGGGCATCTTCTCTAGTATCTGTTCATTCCAGTTGCTTTTCACATTTGTTTCATCCCAAAACACCAACTTAACATTGTATTACTTGATTTTTTATTGTATTGCTCTTTAGCTGTTTTTATGTGGAAAGAGGGCAATTTCCACAATTTTCTAGAAATCTAACCAATATCATGCCCCAGACTCATCTTCTTCATGCCTACTTTAATCTGCCAATCTCGCCTTCTAGACCACAACTTCCTGTACATTCTCCCATCTGTGTTTCCTTTTCTTGGCCTCACTCTCAGTTATAGATGGCAAAGCTATAGGCACCAATTCCCTGAAATCTATTCTTTCACTTATAAAGCAGATTAGCTACAAGGTCTTTATTTTCTTAATGAAACAAGCTTCCTTTGTATGCCCATGCTCTCTACCAGCCTATACCACTCGCAATACATATATAAAATTTTTTCTGTGAGAATGAATACTTGACAATATTCCTTCTATGTGCACATGAGTATATTAAAATTGTAAGGTACTGTTTTGAAGACTTAAATAATTTTTGGTCAATAAACCTTGCCAAATAAGTATTTAATCAAAAAATCCTCACTCTAAAGTATATTTTTTACGTACTGATGCTAATTGCTAAGTATAGAGGTTATCAAGTCACCAGGGAGAAATATTAATAGCAAGAAGAAAGTGAATCACAACAAGTTATTTTAAAAACAATTTGATCTCTGTTTTCTAGGAGATCATGTCAGATATTTTATATACTTAGCTGCAGAGTTTTAGAAGTTCCCAAGGAAAAGAAAATATTCAGCTGACCTGTTGAGTAATTCAAATGTCTAACAGGTCTCAAGTTGATATTATATCACAAAAGAGCATGGTCTAGTAGAAACTAGGACTAAAATGCAGACATTAACAGAAAGTTATACTCTGCAATGAGATTTATTTCCAAATACATGACTTATTTTTTTGTGCTGTCCACATATTTCAAAGTGCAGTTTCTGCACAAGCAGAAGCGGTTACAGCAATATTTGAGGGATAGAATTGGTTCTGATCACATGATTCAGAATTTGTGAAGATGGCTTGAGAGTCACTCCAGGGAGCTCTGACATGTATTAATGTTCTCAAAGTACATAGTATATCACTTCTAAGGGATTCTCTTTAGAAATTTATCTGAAAATAAGAAAATATCATATATTATCAGTACATATTTAAGAATAAATACCCCTTTATCACAAGTAAATTTTTTTAACCAGTGTTTTTGTATCAGCTAAATTCCATAATGCTACAGGAACTGATTAAAATTATTTATCCACCTAATTAAGAGAAGCTATCTACTGGGAAACCCCTTAACATGTCCTGTTTAAGACATGCTTATCTTGTACCAGCTTAAATAAGCAGAGAGCTTTAGGAGGCACAGTATTGACTTTGTCCTACTGATCTCATGGCCTAGCCAGAATGTAGAAATTCAAAATTCAAATAACTGGGGATATAAATAAATGGTAGCAAACTTGCTTAGTGTATGCAAAGACTAACTTTGTGTTTCATCCACAATTAGACAAATAAATATTATCATGAGGCATAACTGTAATCCCATCACTTCTGAGGCTAAGGCTGCAGGCTCTTGAGTTCAAAGGCAACCTGGTCTATATAGAAAATCCTTTGAGGAGGTGGGAGAGATATATATAGAGAGAGAGGCAGAAAGACAGAGACAGAGAAACAGAGGTAGACAGAGAGACAACGACAGAGAAACAGACAGAGAGAGTGAGATGTCAGCAAACCAAAATGGCTTCCTTAGGTTGAAATAGAAGCGGCAGGGCTGCGTCCCCAGCACCCCGGCCGCCTGGCTAGCTCATGCCTCGAAATAACAACACACAAACTATATTCATTTAAACACTGCTTGGCCCATTTCTATCTAGCCTCTTCTAGGCTAATTCTCACATGTTAATTTAGCCCATTTCTAATCATCTGTGTGTTGCACCCCAAGGTGCACTTACTGGGAAGATTCTAACCTACGTCCATCCTGGGTTGGAGCTTCATCACGCGCTTCTGCCTGGGAGAGGGGAACATGGCCTCTGTGAGCTCACTTCCTCTTCCTCCCAGCATTTTGTTCTGTTTACTCCACCCACCTATGTTCTAAGCTATGAGGCCAAGCAGTTTGTTTATTACTTAACCAATGAAATCAACAGATTGATATATGACACTCCCACATCATCCTTATACATGGCACATCTGCTGTATATTTAGTTCCAAGATAAAACAACCAGCACACAATTTTTCTATGCTGAGAACTATATGGTGCCTTTAAAGAAAATAGTGACATAAGTATTGGTATGCACTCAAAGAGGGACACTTCAAGAACCTCATATTCAACTTCAAAACTGAGAGTGAAAAGAAAAAAAAATACCAGAATAAACTGGGGGTAGAACAGTGCTTCCCTAGCAGAAAGGTGAGAGGGAAAGGGCTTGAATTCTTGGAGAGTGGCTTGGCTGTAAGGAACTGCTATGCTCAATTAGTTTGAGAGAGAGTTTGGCAAGAAAGGAAATTGGAGGTTTAGAGAATGGGTAGAAGATACACAACCAACCTTTGGAGTCATGATAAAAGTCGGCATATGTATACTTGTGTGTGTTGTGTGTGGTGTGTGTATCTATATATAGATAGATTTGGATATAGATATATAGATATAAACAAAGATGTAGAAATAGACATAGAAGTAGACATACATATAGGTATAGCCATAAGGTCTCTGTCTTATCATCAGATGTTCTAAAAGCTAACCAAATATAATTCATATTTCTTTATACTAAGATTGTTTTAACAGGGTGAGCAGTTAATAGGAGAGGAAAAATCTAATTAATAGGCCCTGAGGTTTTATCTTGAAAATGGTAACTAAATGTCAGGTTCTGCATTATAAGTCAAGAGGTTTTGATTTTTGTTAATATTTCTACCTGAAAGCCTTCTTCTACTCAGCCCCTTGCCTTCCTTTACAATATGAAAAGAATTGTGTGCTGGTCTATGTTCTATTGTTCTTAAGAGACACCATGCCCATGATAACTCTTGTAAAGGACGACATCTAGGAACCATGTAGAATTAAGATACATAGAGGAACATGAGGCAATGGACACTAGTGACCAAACAGCCTATGTCTTTCCCTCTCCCAAATGTAGGAAAGACTGCTTATGGTCATTGTTAGGAGCTGGGTTTCATGACCATTGGATATACACAGAGAATAAGCCCACCACACCTTCCTTTCTTGACTACTTATCACCTGATTGCTCAATGAGTAGATTTAAGGTTAAATTTGCAAGTGAGAAATCCAAGTTTGGTCAGCTTATCTACAGAATGATTTACTACAATATAATGTTGTTTTCAAAGTCCCTAGCTACTTTCCTTTTAAATATTGAGCAAAACTACTGTTTTAGAATGCATAAACAAATAAAATCAGAATGGTTTACCTATCTGTAGATATTAACCAATTCCATCTGTTTTCTGCTTGATATTGCACATCTGCAATTTCAAACAAGATCAGTCACAATCAGAATTAATTCCTCCTTTACTATTAGGGTATATGTGCAGAGGTACCATGTGATGCTAATTAGATTGCATAAGTATAATAACATGCATTCATCCCCATATCCTCGTTACTAATCCTACATTTTACCTGTTATTAAGAATTACAAACCTTTTTTCAGAAAACAAAACCATTCTCAAATGCACCCTACTCTGAATTTAAGATTACTTATTTTTCTATTTTCCATAATACTGTCAGAATTTTAGTTTTTCTTTTCAATTTTTTGGTTGTTAGGAGGAAGCAATGCTTGGCTGCCTTAGTATTATATTTCACAAAGTGACAGGGATAAATGATGTCTCAGGGAATATTAGCATTCTCAGGTTAAATTTCCAGAGGTTAAAGAGCATTGGACCATATAAATCATCTAAGTTTTGTGAAATCCAGATTCGCTTTTTGAACTTATTTTGTAAAATGAGATGAAATTGGAATCTAAAACAATTTATACTTCTATAAGGCCATTAGTTAGCTTTTTCATTTCTGAATTCTCTTTAGAGATTTCCAATGGAATCATAATGACTTATTTGCTTTAGAGAAAAGCCGAAGCGAGTCTCCAGAAAGTTTCCTGACACTGTAATAATGTTTGTGATGTGCCTCATTAAGGAAATAAAAATGCTTCCTTTTACCAGTAAAGCATAACATAGATCAATTCATATAAATTAAATGGTGCATGATGAAAATAATAACCCTAATAAAATAATCATTAATGATTTTTAAGGATCCTGTAACAAACAAATGATAAAGGGATAGTAATATACCTTGACTTGATCATAAGGAATCTCTTATGTATAAAAACTTCAGATGCATATTATGACTGTTCATGGTATTTGTTACAAAAATGTATTATACTTAAAGCATTAAATATATAATTTGTGTGGGGGGTGTCAGGGTCAAGCATATAAAAAAGAATTAATTTTAATATATTTAATTTAATATTGTTTAAAAGATTGGAATTAATTATAGAACTTCAAATGTGACCTTAAGCAACCATGAGATGCTATATAAACTTGAAAGGTCAGCATTACCTAAAGTCCTTTGGATTATTCACACCAGCAGGAACTGAATGTTTGCCTCTATGTAGTTAGTGTAAGAGAATCACATATATATTCTGATAACGTGAGTAAAAATGGAGTGGCCTAATAGGTTTTCTCATATTGTATAAAGGGTCTTAAGCTCTCGAAGTATATTAAAATTATTCCAAATGACTAATGATAAGGTTTGCACATACTTGGTTTGTTTTACTCATCTAATTAGTTTTTTGTTCAGTAATCTCATTTTCAGCTACATAGTAAATATTTAACAGCAGAGAAAATTAACATTTCAAGTTTTAAACACTGTGAAAATGGATTAGCTCCAAATTACACAGAGTATTTTTTCTTTTATTTATTTTCTCCCCTTACCATTTTTTTAAATCCCTGATCTACTGGCCTCTATGCTCACTTAACAAAACCAATAAATTAGATGAAGAAAAACAGCCTAGAAACTATAAGTCAAACGTGAGTAAGTTGATTAATCCAAAAATTAATATTTGAACCAAAAAGGATTATAACTCAGCTATGAAAAGCTAAAATTATTTTTTTAAAGGTTAGATAGTTTTGTTTCATTGGTAACACATTTAATAGACTGGCTTTTAAAATTAAGATTAAAAATTTTTAGTTAAAATTTTGTATTAACTGATTTGTAAACTAGTGTTATATTTAAATTAGATTCATTATATGCTTAACACTGTGTCACAATAATAAAATATATTTAATTTGTGATTTACCTTTCAATAATTCCGTTTTCTCCACTTTTCAACATGTTTTTCAGTTCTGTTAAATCCATAAATAATTTACATGACCACATGTCAAGTATTATATGTATCATATAATGTTTCATTGTTGTTTATGAGAGAACAAGCAACAACTGTATTCCCATAACTAAATGTGGAAGAGAATTAGAGGAAAGAATGAAAGGGACATAAGACTTTTCTTGCTGGGATATGATTGTAGTTTTTCTTTTGTCTTATTGTGTAAAAAAATAGAATGATAATAACATAATACATTATTGTGTTTAAGCAGTGATGGGACTGTCTACACGTCTTGACATATATGTCTTATAGTTAGCAAACCATATAGTGAAACCAACACAAGAAAAGAAATGGCCATTTATCCAGGTCAACATTTACTGATTCCCACCTGTAGTGTTACTGCATCCTGCTTTATCTGTTAGCTAAGAGTTTAAGTTACTGTTCTCTTCCTTGTGTCATGACCAAGGCAACTTTTTTTTTTTTGACAAAAAGCATTCAGCTGGGGCTTGAATGCAGCTTTAGAGGTTAATTTATAGCCGTCATGGTTGTGAGCATCGGGACAAGAAGGCAGACACAACACTGGAAAATAGCTGAGAGCTTCCACCCAGATCCACAGACAGCAGACAGAGAGAGCAAGACCAAATCTGTCAAAGCCAGTGTTCCAGTAACACATCTCCTTTAAAGGCTCTTCACCTCCTCATCCCTCCTAAACAATTGGAAATATGGTTTCCTATGGCAGCCATCCTCCTTCAGTCATAGTGATGATTTCCAAAGATTAAAGTTTTCTTTTTGTTATCAATACCTTTGCTTGGTTTATCAGCCAATATCGTAATTATCCAGATACAAATGGTGGGCAAGTAGTCTGTTAGGTAGTGTCCTCCTAGCAGTCAGTCATATCTGTTTGTATAACCAAACTTTCTCATCAGGAGTCACGTGGTCTTTTCATTTCCCCACAAGCATTTCTGTCTTGGGCATACCCCAAATACTATAAATATTCATTAAACAACATATCCCATCTATTCAACTATTCATGCCCCTCCTCCAATTTGCTTTAGATCAGCAGTCTGGTGAAGACTTACAACATAACCTGCTTTGGAGTTTCTGGGCAACATCTCTATGTAACAGTTACTAGATGACCATTGCTCATTGAAGACATTACCAGAAATGAGTGATAATAAAAGGTACTTGGAACATCTAGACATCCCCATCACTACTTGAACACAATATATTATGTTATTGTCATTCTAATTTTTTATACAATAAGATAAAAGAAAAACTACAATCATACCCCAGCAAGAAAAGGCTCATGTCCCTTTCAACCTTTCCTCCAATTCTCTTCCACATTTAGTGATGGGAATGCAGTTGTTGCTTGTTTGCTCATAAATCAGGAGTCTGTAAGAATTGTTTATTTTGAATTTTATAAATGCATAGAGAAGACCAAACCATTAAACAACTCACACAAATATAATGTCACTAATAGGTTGTAGAAAAAGAGCCATATTCTGCTTTACCTAAGGCAGAGGCCTCTTCCTCTTCTCAATTTATAATCTATACCTTAAGCTCATTAGAAGTGATCACCTTCCTGTACACAAATAGTCATAAACTAATAACCTCCTGGGGGTTACAGGACGTTAATGTTATTTTCTTGAAGTTTATTCCCTTTTCTGCCTTCTACCTTACTATGTAGGTCAAAGTATTTCATTTTTAGAAGCTTCGTCCTGTGTTGCAAATTACTGTACTTTCCTCAGCTGAAATATCAGATTGTTAATTTTCCTATCACAGAGGTTTTTTTAAAAATATTTTTATGGGTTATTTAACTTTATTTTATGTGCATTGGTGTGAAGTGTCAGATCCCCTCGAACTGATCTTCAGACAGCTGTGAGCTGCCATGTAGGTGCTGGGAATTGAACCCGGGTCCTCTGGAAGAGCAGTCAGTGCCATCTCTCCAGCCTTCACAGAGAGTTTAAAAGAAATTACCATGGGCTCTGTCATCAGGAGCATGAATGTTAACTCAGCCTGCTTCTCTTTTCTTCTAAATATGAAAACACCTTTCTTCAAGGAGCAAAGATTATTGATGAGGACACTCCTTAGATTGCAGTTGACACTTCAGCTCAAAATAATACTCCCAAAAATGTATCTTAGTGATTTTTTTAATAAACACACATATGATAACTTGAAGCATTTTTATTGTTAGTTTGAAATGAGTAAGATTATGCCATTCATGACTCTTGGAAGTCATAATCTAGATAGGCACATCAGATTACCATTTTAACAGGATTGACTGGTCCTCTATGCTATTAAAAATAAAAGGGAGTTGGGAGAAGGAATAGACTTTATTAAAATAGTGACTTCCAACACTTGTTATGAAGAAAGACTATTTCCTCCAACCAGATATATAACATATGATTTCTCCTGCATTATTCAATAAGTAGAATCTTAACGGGTATAATTATAATCCCTTTATACATCATACGATGGGTGGACAAGACAAGTATAAAATAATACTTTCCTAGGATAGGATGGCTTCTTTCACTTCATTTGCATGCTATGTTGGTTCCTGAGGAGTGGTTTGAGAGCTGGCTGGTTTACTTCCTCAGATTTTACATCTTTTACAGTAGCCAACTCCATACATACACATTAACCTGTCATAAGAATCAATTTAAAATATCTTTCTTCATTTTAGCTAGTGTAGCAGGCATCAAAACAGAGGCCTTTAGACCATTGACTTAATATTGAAATTTTGCTAGAGTGCTTTCCAAGACAGTAATTGCAACCTCTCCCTGAAGCATATGGTATTCTATTGATCCTGGATTTCTTGCTCTCTGCTTGTCAGCCTCTTGATTCTATTGACAGTGACAGTGGAATGTGGAACAGTTAGGAAACATTACCTGAGTAATGGTTTCCTTCTGGTTCCACACGTCGTGTTTTCTAATTTGATACTGTGAATGGCTGTGGAAACCAGGAGGAGGGGGTAAAAAAGCCGTTGGGATGAGTTTGGAGGAGAGTTTCTGGTGCTATTGATCACTGGTACTATTCTCTTGTGATTTATGAAAATTAGTCAAATAAAGCCAGACTTTAAATTCTCCCTTGTAAATTTCTGTATATTAATGAATGCAATTATACTGGACTTCCTTCCTTATTCCCTTTTGGGGAGTAACAGTTGATAGGGTAAAAATGTGAATTCTTAAAACAGTTTTGATGTAACTATAGTCATTAGCTCTTTTCACTCCCCTTTACTTCTGTCTTCTCTATATAAAAAACAAGAAATCCTATGTCTTCCTTGAATTATGTGTCAATTTAGGGTTGGGACTCCAGCAATACTTTAGCTTTTGTGGTGTGTGTATACAGTAGAAAAAGACTTTTTATCTTAGATTATTTGCGAATCACATGGGGCTGTTTGATCTCATTCTTCTCCCTAAGTATTCTATTAAGAGTAAACAGTATTTTGAAAAAAAAACCTAAATATATATTTATTCACCAAATTTTGCGTATGTTTTTTAATGTGTTGAGGTATTTTCAAATGTGTTGAATCACAAATGGGGAAAATAAAATAAAATAATGTGTTTTATACCTTAAATATACATATATTTCATTGAGTTTGGAGGAGTCTTAGATATAGATCTTGAGTAGAGCATCATAGGTTCCTAGGGAAAGAAAAACTTCTTCTCTCTTATATTACCATGCTTATAAAGTAAATCTATGGATTGGTGAATGGTCTTATCTGATGACCTTTATCTTGCAACATATAACAACCATCATATCAGTTCATGCAGAATCACAGGGACTTTCATTATTTTTTCAATGAAATCCTAAGATAGCTGGCTAAATACAGCTTAGAGAACAAAGGGTTATTTTGGCTGACCATTGTCTATCATGACATGGCAAAGGGCCGTGGCAATAAACTGTGAAGGCATAGCAGAAGGAGCAAGAAATATGCTGGTCACATTTACATCATACTCAGGAAACAAAGTAAGGACATCAAGTAAGACGAGGCTATGAAACCTCAGGCTTGGTGGCCAGTTATCCCCTTCTTCCATGAGGCTCCATCCCCTTCCCAAGAGTCAAATAACTTTGGGGCCAATTGTTTATAACCTGGTGAGCCTTTGGGGGGCATTTCACATTATTACCAAAGCACTGCTGCTGAATACATGAGCCAAAAAGTATCAATCAACACAAAAACACTGAAAGTACTGCTTGGAAAAGTAGAGAAATTGGGAATTGATGCTTCTACAAAATACATTTCAAAGGATGTGGTATTACTAACACTTCATACAATTTCCAGATAATATGGATGATTATCCTTCTAGCATTGTAAATAGACAAACTACATCCTTAGGTTCCTAACAGGGCCTATAATATATCACACTGCTGATTCTGAGATTCAGTTGAAATTCCTAGCTTGTTTCTTTTAACAAAGAGAGGTCTAAATTTATATTATCCGCAACATAATTTTGGCTCTATTTATCATCCAGATGGATAACAGTAAGCCACTCTATTCAACAGGTTAACTAATTTATTTGTCTAGGGGTACATTTTGCAGATGATTTATCCTGGCAAACCCACTGGGAAGCAGTCTGCTCATAATTTTATTTTCACAACAGTCATATTGAGTTCTCTAATGTTTCGAGTAGGAGACTGGCAACTCAAGCTGAAATATTTCTTAGAAAACCGTCTCTCCCTCTGTTTCTTTCTCCTTTCTTCCTGTTCCCTTCTCTTTCCTTCCCCTTTTCACATCCCTGCCTTCATAGTTCTCCTTCATTTCCGTTCCCTTTCTTTTGGTTTTCAGAATTAAACTCAGAACTGGAACAACGAGTTTCACTAAACACAAAACCTGTTCTGTTTCAAAGTAGACATGCATACATTAAGGACCTGGCTTTGCTTTATAAATAAAATCAAATTTTCCATTTTTTATGACCTTGCAGAGAAAAAAAAAGTCTTGGTCAGGAGAGATAAATAGGAAGAAGAAATGATGTTTATTTCATAAGACTCGTAAAATTGAAGTAAAATACCCCGAGTGAACTTCCATTTTTTGATCTAAGTGTCACATGGCTCATTAGTAACATTGCTTTATTTATTCATTTGCGAGAATTTGGTTTGGTGCTTCTTTCATCACACAGAGGACCATTCATTCTATCACATTTGACATTTTAACCTAATTGTCAAGAAATGCAATTTTGTTTCTTATCTCTTAATTTTTTGGATTACTATTTATTTTATATTCATCTATCTTATTATAGCAAGTTCTTTTTAGTTTACTCACCTATTATTTCAGCTTTCTGCTCCCTGTTGAAATGTTTGAAGTATATTTGGAGCAAATAAGAACAAGATACTCCGGACACCTTTTTCATAAATATTTGTAATGACTATAACCTCAGATATCTTTCAGTTCTAAACATCCAGCACTCTAGTTTCAAACATGATTATTTTGTCGCGTATATTCCATCTGAGAATGGTTTGGAAAATCAAATTAAGTGAATGATCCCTAGGATTCCAAATTTATTTAATGCATCAGTACTTCTGTGAGTCTGCCATAATGTTAGGAAAGAAATAATTTATAAATAAGAAAGTGAGGAATTCCAGCACTTAGTAGTAAGAGACCTGATACTATAAATAAATAAATAAATAAATAAATAAATAAATAAATACATAAATACATAAATACATAACTACATAAATAAATAAATTGAACAAGAAAGTATCATTAGAGTTTTGGTGTGAGAATTCAACATAGAAAATATCAGTGATCCAGTGTGATTTACGCTAACAAGTCAATATGCTATGTTGTAATTAAGAAGAAAATAAAGAATACAGAAGAATAGTAGGTTATGAAGCTCAAAGTACTAAAGATATAAAATCTTAATTTGTCACTGAAACCACAGGATACGTATTATGGTTGAAAGACAGTAATTTTACAGACTGTTCTTTTCCAGACGAGTTTGTTAAATAGTATATTCCCTTGATTTTTTTTTTCTGAAAAGATGGGTAAAACTTTTTGATAACAGTGTAAGTTGAAAGACTGTTTTAGACAAACAAAAACACAACTGTAGGCCTTCCTTTAGCTTTAATATATAAAGAACCTTATCATACTTTTTTGTTAACCAACTTTTTTGTGTGTGTGGAGCAAATAACATCTTTAAAGACCACCAACAAAAGTGATAGCAAAGAGACATGCAAGATAATGTTAGAGTACTAATTTGTAGAAAAGATTATTGAGTGCCTTAGAAATTAAACTGAGGACTTTAGTAACCATTGAAGACTGGTTCTCCTAGGACTTAACAATATGGACACTAACATCAGAACATTAGACTTCAACAAGCTGTACCACTTCCTGGAGCCTGATACCAAGAATATTGTTTTATAAACCTCTACTTTCAGCATTTAATTGGGTATTCATAAAATAGATGATATTTGTGCAAAACTGTTGTGAAAATTAAACAATTTGGGGATTGCAAACTATTGCAATCAGAGTCTAGCTTGAACAAAACCCCTAAAAGCTTTGAATATGGTAAATAAAATATGATTAATTTATTTTGAGCAAAAATGCCATTATAAAATAAATGAATTAGCAAGATTAATCTTTCATCAAAGAAAATTTCTCTAGTTACATCTTTGAATGTAATTTTAGGAAGCAGAAAAAGCATGGAATATGATACTGTGAAAATGTTACTTCAACATCAAATAGGAATAGATTTTAGAGGCCAATAATTAAGAAATCTGCTCAGTAGGAATCTCTATTGGCATGTAGTGTCTGGGAAGCCAAGACCTTGTTGTATCTTACAATAATTTCTCTTAATTCTCTCTCTCTCTCTCTCTCTCTCTCTCTCTCTCTCTCTCTCTCTTTCTCTCTCTGGTGTGGCTTTGGTGAGATGTGTATGTATGTGTGTGTGTGTGTGTGTGTATTTGTGTAAGTGTGTGTGCTATGCATGCAAATGTAATTTACACAGTTTTAGAGAAACATGATTTTTCACTTATTTATGTTAATTCACTTGCTTCACTTTGAGGCTTTGATTTTGGTTTTGTACCTATATTTTATGGATTTGGTAGTACCTTCAAATTTTAGCTAGATTTTAGAATTGACTTTTATTGAAATAAGTTTTACAATAAGAGATACTTTTGAAAGTAAATTTTAATAATACTCAGTATTTCAAACTAAATTTTTATGTTACAATCTAGGTGATTTTTAATTTTTTAAACTATTTATACTGATTCCTAAAAGATCCATCATGAATAAGTTCTGAAACACAGTCAAGTTTCTACCAAAACAACTTCATATTGTCTTTATAACTCTGAAGATAATGGTCCCACTGATGAGATGATTGGCATCACTTTAGGTGGTGAGAAATATCATAATAAGGACAGGTTTATTTACTCTTATTCAACAATATGACATTTAATAAAGTGTACTAAATATAGGTAAGTAGAAGAAAAAGGGAAAATGCCTTTGGTGAACAGATAAAGTCAGTAGACATGTTATTTGCAAGATTCTTATAAAACCAAAGGAAGAGTAAAATAAAGAAAAAGAATAAAGAAAATATGTGAAATACAATTTTGCAAGTGATTCAACTCAGAGGATGACAAAATATCACTTTGCCTTTTATTCTCTTAGTTTTGTGTCTGTCTGTATCATTATAATGCACCTTTATTATAGAACTATGTATGAATTATGTTTTGGAGTCTCACATCATAAGTATTTTTATGTACTTTGTCATCTGAGTTTTGGTTACTAAACAATATTAACCTGGAATCAGCTATCTAAATTTATTACACATTTTATTTATATTTATTTTAGCTTACATTTATTTATTGTGTGTTGACGGAGAGTGGAGACACTCAGGCACATATGTGGTGATCACAGGACAGCTTGAAGGCCTCACCTCCATCAACCACGTGGGCTGGGCTCCGGAGTTCAAATTCAGGTTTGGTGGCAAGTTCTTTGACCTGCCATTCAATCTCACCATTAAATTGTCTCAAATTAACCATACATGCATACAAACTGGTATGAAAGTGGTTACAGCAATTTTCTCCTGTTACCTCCGTGTACGACTGAAGACTAAGACAACAGCATGGCCTCTTTGCATGTTTTTCACCTGATATCCAACACTGAATGAGAAGGGTTATATAGCTCAGCATGCAGGGACTCTTTGTCATTTTAATTTCAGCTTGTAAAGGTGGAAGAGGAGAAAAGAACCTTACGAGGATGTCCAAGATATCTGTGTACTTTTGCCTTCTTGAGATATCTCAGAGAGACTATTCTTTAATTCTCAGTCAGTTCATTCTCTTAGGAGATAAGTCGGAGAGTAGCCAAACTCTCTACTATGTGTACAATGAGGTTACTTATCATAGATATGATTCCTTTATTGTTTATATTTTTCTTAAAAATCATGTGGCATCAAATCCTCCATGTTCCTAATAAAAAGTATTCTGGTGATGCAGTTCACCATATTAGAACCCATAAATTTCTGTAGCTTGGTGACCATAAAGTGGTTCCTGACATTAACAGGGCATAATTGTATCTGGATTTTTTTATATTTATAAAAATCACTTCACTAACACTCATATAAAATAAACACTCTTATATGCAGTTTTCAATTATTTTGAATATAAGCAATAATACTTTACTTTCTCTACTACACTTTAACTACAAATGTTTGCCAGGATTAGAAATATATGTACATACTTACATACGTACACATACACACAAACACACAAATGTATCATGCACAATGTATTTTACCGAAATGAGAAAGCAAAACATCACATTGAATTTTTATAAAATAATACTGAAAATTAGTTAGGCTCCTTTGTGCATTATGCTTTATTGCATTAGAGTTTTTCATGCTTCAGCAACCCTTCATTACAGCTGAACTTTTCCATATAAAATCTTATATTTACTGGGAAAATGCTAGAGCTTGACAACAAACAGGGCCATTTTTTAGTCTGCTTTGTGTAGTTATAATCAAATAGCACCATGGTGGTTAGTTTTTTTTATTTTTTTTGTCTTTTTTGTCAATTGACATAAACTAGGGTCATTTGGAAAGTGGAAAGTCCAACTGAAAAACTACTTATTGGCCTGGAGGCAAATCTCTCTCTCTCTCTCTCTCTCTCTCTCTCTCTCTCTCTCTCTCTCTCTCTCTCTTCTCTGTGTCTGTGTGTATGTTGATAGGCATTTTCTTGCTTAATGATATTAATCATTAATAGAAGGTACAGCTTACTGCAGGAAATGCCTCATCCTGGCAGGCAGGTATGCATTGTATAAAAACTAAGCGTGCAATGAGGAGGAAGTCATTAAGCAGCACTCCTACCTCTTGGTTTCTGTCTTGAATTATGGGTTTGACTTTCATCAGTGGAGAACTGTGATTTAGAAGCCAACAAACTCTGTCCTGCCTATTGCCCTTGGTCATGGTCTTTATAACAAGCTAGGGAAATGTATAGAACAGAAAAGTAGCTCTTCCTTCTTTTAGAATGAAAAAAAAAATCAAGGACCAAGGCAGTAGTGCAGGACAATGGCATTTTAAGTTTATTTCTATGATGGGAGGTATTTGGACATAGGAAAACAACCCCACACACCCCCATTATTCCCATCACTCCTTTTTATGAGGACACCCATATCATCCAGGAAGGAGAAACCATCATGTCTACTCACTACTGAGATGTCATCCTCTGGGCACAGCATAAGTGTTTTAGAAGGAACTTCTTCAAAACCTACACTTCCATACTTGTACCACAGAAAAGCACAGTTTTTCACATATAAAATACATTTTAAAAAATCTAAATATCCTGGAAAAGTCCTAACTTATTCTAAAATCATATTTGAAATTTATATCCCAAATACTGGTCTATAGGATTGATATTTCAGGTCTCATTCATCCTGATGCAAATTCTCTCCAGCTGGGAACTTGTAAAATTGAGTAAGTTATGTATCTTCAATTACAATGGTGAAAAATGACGTTTACTTATTCTAAAGTGAGTGCAAAAAAAAACAAATAAACAAACAAACAAAACACTACTTCTAAAATAATTACAAAACCCAACAAGAGAAACAGTAAAATTTGACCTTTTAGACTCTTTTATGAATCTATTCCTCTTCTGCAGATACACTAGTGCCAGCACTGAGGTCACAGGGTTTCAGGGAGCCTAATTCCCATGTCTTTTCTGGACACAGGTGAATGTTTTGTTTTCCATGCATTTGGTACTTGCAGCAATTCTTGCCTGATAGCACAAATCATTGGGCTTGTCATCACTGAAACGCCGAGCCGAGGAGAACAATTAAGTGAATGAAGGATTGATTTTCCTTAAGGTTTCAGCGGAGTTAGTCTATAGTCAGCCAGATCTATTGTTGTAGAAGTGCAGGGAGTCAGAAGACCGTGGCAGCAGCTGTGTGTTACAAAGACTACTCACCTCATGGCAGACAGGAAATGGGAATGAGACAGAGGGCAGGAAGACACAATCCTTCAAATGCAGCTGCCAGGGGCTGGAGAGATGGCTCAGCGGTTAAGAGCATTGCCTGCTCTTCCAAAGGTCCTGAGTTCAATTCCCAGCAACCACATGGTCTGGTGCCCTCTTCTGGCCAGCAGGAATACACACAAACAGAATATTGTATACATAATAAACAAACAAACAAATAAATAAATAGATAGATAGATAGATAAATAAATATTAAAAAATGCACCTGCCAGTGAACTTCTCACTCATAGCAGGCAGATCATAAAGCTTCTAGAACACAGAAAATCAGTGCTGCTAGAGAGAAAATTAAATCTTCAACTTGTGAGCCTATGAGGACCTTTAACATTTACTTCACAAAACTCTCTGTGATATTGTAAAACACATATAGCCCCTACCCAGAAATGTTTTGTCTTAACAGGTTGCAATCAGTCTGGAAAATATTAGTCCAACATTGCCTATAAGTTCAAGTGCAGTTTTAGTGTAAGACCCTGTGATTCACAAAGACACTCACATACCTTTAATATGCAATGATACAGAAAAAACACTCAAACCCCCTAAAGGAGGGATGCTGGCATGATAATAAAGCAATAGACAGAAGAAAGATTGAAAATTTACAGCCCAAATAGTAAATACCCAGGATCTATCACACATGGTAAGATGATGTGAGATCCCAAGGACTTGGGAATTCCAATCCCTGAAGCTCTACTAACTGTACCCTATATTCTGTCTTGAGCTGGCTTTGACCACTGCACATGGCTTTTCCGGCAGACGGTTGAGGTTCTTATCACCTATAACAGTCAAGACTCATAATTGCATCTTTGGCCCCAGTTTCATTACTTGAAGAATTGTCCTCTGATGTGCTCCCCATAGCCATTCTGACACTACCACATATTCCCTGGTCTCCCATGCATACTTGAAAAATCTAAGTGGAAGCTTCCATGTCTCTAAACACTTTCATTTCTTGTTTCTACAAAACCATCTCCATGAGCATGATAGCAGTGTCTACCATAAGTTCAAGCACTCACCCATCCAATCTTTTTTATTTAATTTTTAAAAGATCTATTTATTTTATTATTTCAGACGCATATAATTTATTGGGTGCAAGTATGTATGTACACGACATGTTTGTCTGATACTTTCAGGGATCAAAAGAGGGCATCACATCCTTGGGGACTAGAGTACCAGGAAGTTGTGTGCTGCTAGGTGGACCCTGGGAAGCAAACCCAGGTCCACTGTGAGAACAAGGGCTCTTAACCATTGAGTAAATTTTTCAGCCGTAGCATACCCTTTTGACCACAATCTTAGAAACTTCTGAGTATTTATGTGATTGAAGATGAAGAAATACTTCCCTCGATGGCATCATTTAGAAACATGCTTGTAAGCTTTCATCTACAAACAAAATCTTTTAAAATCTTGAGCATGTAGTAGGTAGGACCTGGCTGGTTCTTAAATGGTGCTCAAGGCATCTTTCCTATTGTTCTGCTTTTTCTGTTAATCCCCACTAGGCATGCAACAAAGAACAGCTAGGCATAACTATTTAATAGTCTGAATATTGATCAGACTTGAGATTTCTTACTAATGATTCTATATTCTTTAAAGTCTACCACGTATTGCTCATGTGGTCTTAGGTCAACTCTGGCCATTGGTACAAGAACCACAAATGGTGACTACTTTCATATGTCAAAAAAAGCACAGACCCTCAAAACTCCAGGAAGAGTTTCTTGAGAGAATTCTATCTACAGTTTTGTAACATGAAGGGGGCCAGACCTGTTTGATTGAGGTTTCTGTCCCGCCCTTTACCCCACAGTTGTTTAGGTCCAAAGAAAATCACACATAGGTCTTCAAAAATTTTATAGCTGATTGGCCCATTAGCTCTAGCCTCTCACTGGCTAACTCTCACATCTTGATTAGCCCATTTTTCTGATCTATGTTAGCCATGTGGCTCAGTACCTTTTTTCAGTGGGGCACATCACATCCTGCTGCTTCGGTGATCTGGGCAGGAATGGGAGGAATCAACTTCCTCCTTCCCAGAATTCTCCTGTTCTCATTATATCATTTCTACTTTCTGTCTGGTTTTCCTGCCTATATTTCCTGCCTGGCCAATCAGCATTTATTTAAATCATGATTGACAGAATACAGACAATTCTCCCGCACCACAGTTTAGTGGAACCACTGGGTTAGGCTCATCCTTCACCTTACCAAATTTAGGTGGTAGATTCTTTCTACTGGCTCACATGTTGAATACTTGCAAACCATCTATTACTCTTTAGACAAAGCTTAAAGATCCTTTGTGGTTCCAACCTGGAAGAGTTAGGTCAAAGGCATTGTGTTGGTGAAAGTTATCAATGCCTGATCTTGCTGTTCTTGGCTTCCAGGAAATGAACAGAGTCAGCCACATGTTTTCACCATCATCAGACTCTCTTGCTTTCTTCAAGATCAATGCAAATAGATCCAGCTGCAATAGAACTAAATCATCTGAAATCATGATGCAAAATATATCCATCTTTAAGCATTGCTCCTCTGGGTTATTAGTCAGAAGAAAGTCTGACTGACACAGAAAATTGATAGTGAAGATTTGGGTGAAGCGATAGCATCTGAAGGGTTGTAAGATCCAGAGGTTGACAAGGGCTGCTGTAAAAATGATGTGTCATAGATACAGCAAGAATTTTACATTCTGGGACTCAGCTGTTGTTGTCAGCATGGGTAAGCTGGGGGCTTACAAGCCCCCATCACTAACAAAGGAGATCCTGACTGGAAGTTTTCAGTTAGAGCTATGATCTCTATGGGGTTAATAATATGCCATTGAAATGCTTACTATCCATAGACAACTGGATAGCACTAATTTCTGACTCAACCAATTACACACACACACACACACACACACACACACACACACACATGTGTATATATGCTTCTACACTCATCTCATATCAAGAGTGCAAGAGAATGACTTGAAGAAAAGGTTCTAAGACATTTGTAGCCTCAGTGATCAGTGTCCAGAGACCACAAGTTTCTACATCTCACTTCCTAGTGTATCAGGAAAATCTCCAAAATGTTTTAAGATCATTCTCCTATTGTTTTAGGGACTGGTACCTAGTTTCTTTCTTTCCTTGTTAAACTCCTAACCAATGAGTTCCTTAGCCACAGCATTGGTTACCTATTCTGAATACACTTATTTCTCACACAACCTGGATACCAATTTTCCAACACTTTACCATCTCTTTCTCTATTGATTTTGACCTCTATCTTAAAGCTTTTTATTCTCATCTTCTATTTTGCTACAGCTAAGTAAGGGAAATTCTACACAGTGCTCTGGACATTTTTCTGCTTAGAATTTTTCCATCAAGTATCCTAATTCATAGCTTTGGTTTTTGATTTCCATAAATTCAAGGAAAAATATGTGTGTGTGTGTGTGTGTGTGTGTATAAGCTGAGTTTCAGGAATTATGAAATAGATGACCTTTCTATGGTTTCCATTTCATGTCTCCCATTTTTCTGGAAGCTCATCAGATGTTTTTATTGTTCATATTTCCACTAGTATGCTGTTTATTGACACTTAAGTAACCTAATATGGAGGACAATCTTTATAGCTTTTAATCTTATCCACACTCATTCTCAGTGATCTGCCCTAAAAACAAAGGAGTTTCCACACCGCTACCTAATACTCCACTCTGCAAGCACATGCTCATACCGAGAATACATTACAGAAACACTCCAGTTCTATAGTGGCAATTTCCTTCTTGTCTCTGAGGCTAAAACAATAGAACACCAACTTAGTAATGTATCAAGAGTGCAGGCTTATTTAACACACTAAATAAACCTAGGGTTTCAAAAATCAAGGTAATAATATCTGATGAGGGTTTTGTTGTTCAGTCCTCCTTAAATGGTCAAAGACAGAAGGGAAAATAGGGAATTTCTTTCCTGATCAAACACATTTAGGGTGAGGCTGCCTACTCTCAATGATGAATTGAGTGGCCACATGGCTCAATCACGTTAAAAAATGTCTTTGTTTTAGATATTATTATGCTGTTCCTGGCTGAATTATGGGAGAGCGGGGAGGCACATTCACATCATAGCAGGCCATTATGATATCCTCCAGGATCAAAGAAAATTTCTTCAATTTTCCTCAGCTAAGCAGTCAAGAGAGCCTTTCTTAGCTAATCAGCCTGACAAGTTCTCTTTATGAAAAAATCAGTCATCTCAGGCATCCTGAGACCTGTGCTGTGCATATTATAAATATGTAAAACAAGGATGAGTGGAGAGAGAGTTTTTAACTCACTATCAAGTTTCCTATCATTTTCCAGTCTCCCATTGAATCAACTCACATCAATGGCAATCACCTGGTTATTTTCAGGAGATTTTAGATAGTCCATCTGAGCAGGTCAACCTTGCAAGTTTATCACAGAAACTTGACATTGTGTTTCTCACCCTTGTTCCTTGTAATCGGGTTCTTTATTTTACTTTTAGTGATTTCTACTTTTATAGCACAGGGATTGTACAGAACATACGACAGAAAGAATTTCTGGATCCGGTTCCTGATGCCGTATTTCTAACTCTGTTTTTGTAAGTCACTCACCTTCCCTGTGTTTCAGATTCATCTCTATAGCACGGTTATCATGGAAACAAATAGATTTTTTAAAATTACTGGATTTTAAGCAATTCTTCTCATAAAGATAGTTTTTAATAAATATTGGATCATTGTTGTTACCATGGCAACACACTGGGTCATTCAGCATTAATATATTCCTCCTCCATTCCTGTCAATGTTTCTCTCAACGAAATTTGTTCTCTCAGGGCTATTGCCATAGCTATCTAGACATGTAAGATAAAGCTATCTGAAGGCACCAAAGCCATACGATGATAGCCCCTATCTATCTTATACAGCTTCCAAACAATATGAAAAACAAAAATTTGTCAGATGGAGATGAAAACCCAGTCCTTATTGACTTGTAAGACAGAACCTGTCCTAATGGAGCACTGAATTTTTTTATCGGCAGGTGAACTCTCCAGAAGAATGAGAAATATGAAGCTAAAGAATTGTGAGGTAGATGATAGACAACATACTTGTGTTCATGAATATACCTGTTAATGGAAAGAATTTCCACCAAAAAGAAAGGAGAAACTACTATTTTCATCTTGATCATGGCTCTACTATGTGAAAGAAACTGGACCAACTCAAAAAATTCTTCCTTTTTATTTATTTTTTTCTGGTGGCACTGAGATTATAAAGAGCCTCATACATTTCAGGAAAGCTGTAGGACTTAGCTACATGCCTAGGCCTGCAGATAAAATGACATTGTAGCTATGGTATTATCAGTGACATGCTCCAATAGTAATAAGAAAGGCAATCATATTTTAAGACCTAAATATTAGAAAATGCTAGATCACACAAAAATTCTGCATGGAAAGCTAGGTAGAAGTCTACTACCATTTAAGAGAAATGATTTTGTACTAATTTCATAAACACTTCTCTGTGTTCACTAACATTCATTCATTGTGCCTGACACATGACCTACTAACACTGCATAATTCTGAACATTTTAAAACTCACAAGGACGTCTCTGTGGTTTATCTTTTTCCTTTTAAATATTGGGAGCAAAACTGTATGTCTGTTCCTCCTTTGAAGGAGAATATGGTTCATATTCAATGTAATAAAGTAGTTATTGGTAGTTACACTCTAATTCAAGCACATACTTTTAGGTGCTAGATTTGAAGTGAAGAAAGAGCTTAGCATTCTTTCAACAGTAATCAGTGCCGCACCCCCCCCCCCAAATCAATAGTAACTCAATAACCTGGAATGGTGGGTCGGTATGTTCTTGAGTACCTTTAGTCTTTGTTTCTACACTAATCAAGCAAAGTCTGCAGAAAATATGGAACTTATATTTGACCAGCAAGCTCCAGTTGACAATATGGATATTTATTTTAGTCCCCATTAGTCTAGAGTGAGGAATCAATCCCTTCAGTTATGATTAAAATAGAGGCAATGAAAAATTTCTATAAACAGAAAGGAAGTATTCTGGAAAAAGTTCAAAACGAGAACTGGTATTTAGACTTTTTCAGAATCTACACTGACATAATAACACAAAGGTCAAAGACAGAAGGGAAGTTCAGGGTTGTCATGAGTCACAAAACTAACTGCACCAAATTAAAGAATATTAAAAATAGAAGACATCCTCAGGCATGTTTGGAAGACTGAGTGCAAATATTCAGAGCATTAGTCAAATATTCTGTGATTATCTCTCAATTCTATGTATATTGATCACGAGTCAATTTCTTGTCATTTCCATGAGAAATGAATCCTAGAATTGCTGACCTATATCTCACATTGTGGTTCTCTACCATGTACTTTTACTTGATAAGTGAACATTCATAGTCTGAATATCCTTACTAAAAGTAGAAAGATTAGTACAGCATAACTCCAGATGATAATGAATTCTAAATTGTAAGAGCTGTCAGTGTTTTTGAGGTTCTAGTCAAAGAGCTTTCCAGGCATTTCCCATTTATTTACTCAGCTTCCATATGCTATCCCTAGTCACAGGAACTCTAACTGATGTTCGGTAATTAATGAACAATACATCAATTAAGAAATTGCTATTATGCAGTCATGGGAATTTTACTAAACTCTTTTTCCTGTGGTAAATTTTTGTTTCTATAGTCCATGGGCTTGCGTCTGATAGCTCAGTGGTTAAGGAGCATTAGCTGCTTCCCTGGAAGATTTGGGTACAATTCCCAGCACCAACATGGCAGTTCAAAGCTTCTGTAACTCCATTTACTGATGATCCAACATGCTTACACAAACATACATATGGGCAACATTTCAAATACATAAGATGAAAATATTTTTTTTAAAGAAATTGCTGTTGTGCAGTCACAGGAATTCTCCCAAGTTTCTCTCTCTCTCTCTCTCTCTCTCTCTCTCTCTCTCTCTCTCTCTCTCTCAGTAAATTTTCTTTTCTATAGTCCATGGGCTTGCATCTCATTGAAATCTCTTCTCAAGTACTCCCACTCAGTTAGATTTACTTCAGTATTCTTTCTTCATTTATTTTTCTATTGTTTTAAAACAGGGTCTCTATACTTAGGACTGACTTCCTAGAAATTTCTATGTAGGATTGGCTGGCCTTGAATTCAAAGAGATCTGTGTGCCTTTGCCTTCAGAGTGCTGGATTCAAAAGTGCTTCATCATACCTTACCCTGACTAGTACTCTTTTTAAATGGTAACATTCTTACAAATTTCTACCTCACTTTTGTGTGTTATTCATCTCCATTGTGTTTATTACCATTTAAGAATTTATAGACTTTAATGATTTTACTATCATTTGCTGTTTTTCTCTTGAAACTGGAATAAAGAAGGACTTTACATGCTCCTCTGATGCAAACTCACAGTCCTTTAACACTGTCTAGAAATGTTAGATATTAAAAATAATAGTTTAATGAATGATTTCATCGTAACTACAACGATTCATGTCAACAACAGGTAATGAAATATTAGAAGCATTAGAACTTTTCAGCTCACTTTGGCAAACACATTCATACAGTGATTAGTTAAGTAGTCATAGGCAGTCAAGCTATATTCATTAAGAGTCCACATTATTTTTGTTGTTTATTTTAAACTTCTTTCTATCTAAAATCTACCTGTCTGTCTATCTATCTATCTATCTATCTATCTATCTATCTATCTATCTATCTATCTATCTATCTACCTATCTTCCATCATCTATCTATCTATCTAATTTTGTGTAATATCTATCTGCTGTCTATCTATCTCTCTATCTCTCTATCTATCTATCTATCTATCTATCTATCAATCAATCTATCTATCATCTTTTTATCTGTCTGTCTATCTTACTGTGTATGCATTTGACACTTTATATAATTGTATACCTACCTGGAAGATATGGAAAGATATACCAGATTTTCTTCCTCCTCCTCCTTTTCTTTTTCTCCTTCTGCTGTCTATCTTCTTTTTCTTCGTCATCTTCTGTATCTTCTGCTTCTTCTGCTTTTGCTCTCTACCTTCTGTTTCTACTTCTTTTCTCATACATTACATAAAAACCTTAGTTTCCCTTCCATTCACTCCTTCTGATCTCCCCTTTCCTTCCCCTCTCCCCCATATCCAATCCTCCTTCATTTCCCTTCAAAATAAGAGTAGGATTCCCAGAGATAACAACTGAACATGCCCTAACAAGATACAATAAGGCTAGGCAAAATACCTCACATAGAGGCTGGTCAAAGCAAACCAATGGGAAGAAAAGGGTCCCAAGAGGAGGCAAAACAGTCAGAAACAGCCCCACCCACTTCCACTGTTAGTAGGCACACAAAACCACCAAGTTGTACAACCGTAACATATAAGCAGAAGACCTAGCTCAGACCCTAACTGACTCTGTGATTGTTGATTCAGTCTCTGTGAGCCTTGCTTAGTCAATTTTGTTTGCTGTGTTTCCCTGGTTTTCTTGACACACCTGGCTCAAAAATCCTTCAGCAGCGTATTAGAAGAACAAAGTACCCCTCCCAAAGCATAGTAGGCTTATGGATGTTGTACTGTTAAACTCAATAGTTTAAATGAATGTAGAAGAAGCTGTACTGCATCTCTGCTAAGGTGTTTAAACTGTTTTTGTATTCTGACTTCCAATGAAGACTGGTAACAAGTTAGTGATTTGTGTTTCAAACACTGTGGGAAGTTAGTTCCCACAACATCTGCACAGGCTCATTGCCTTGGGGAAGATATAAACGGAAACTATATTGGTACATCCATATTGTAAGTGATTTTAGAAGCTCTCACCCCCTTTTGATTTTCTCTTTTGTGGAAGAAACTGTGTGATAGCATACATAAACACACACAAACAAGCACAAAGACAGAGAAAGAATTGTTGATCATGTTGGAAGAAAGAGAATGTGCCATTTACCCCTGAGCATTCCTTTAAGTGACATTTTTCATGCTTTTTAATGTAATGTGTGTGACAATAGAGAATCTAAAAGAGTTTATATCTTAACCAGTTAAAATATCTTCCCTATATAGTTGCCCATAGCTAGAATAAAATGATATGACATTGGGATTTATTTTCAAACATTTGTTTTGCTGAAATAGAACTTCCCTGAAGGTATTGATGCGGAGTTGATATACACACAGTTACATCAGAGTGAAGGAAGGAGATGCACATTGCTATCCTATGGTAAGAAAATTCTCAGGTGGATATTCAGCAAAGCTAAATAGTATTCTAGTAGATGTTCAATTTTATTGTCCTCTTTGAGACAATGTGTCCTGTAGCTCACTAATACATTTAACTGCCTTTGAATTCAAGGCACTAATAGTGATACTCCCCTCCATCTCCACCACTCACCCTTCTCCCTACCCCTCCCTCCTTAAGAGAGGGCAGGGAACCCTGCCCAGTGGGAAATCCAAGGACCTCCCCCTATATCAAGGACTAGGAAGCTTTGCATCCAAATAGACTAGAGTCCCAAAAAGCCAGTACAGGCAATAGAAACAAGTACTAGTGCCTTTATCAATGGCTTCTCAGCCAGCCCCCATTGCCAGCCACATTCAGAGAGTTTGGTTTGATCACATGCTCATTCAGTCCTGGTCCAGCTGGATTTGGTGAGCTCCCATTAGAACAGGCACACTGTCTCAGTGGGTGGACCAATACCTCTCGCTGTCCAGACTTTTTTTTTTTTTTTTTTTTGGTTTTTCGAAACAGGGTTTCTCTGTGGTTTTGGAGCCTGTCCTGGAACTAGCTCTTTTAGACCAGGCTGGTCTCGAACTCACAGAGATCCGCCTGCCTCTGCCTCCCGAGTGCTGGGATTAAAGGCGTGCGCCACCACCGCCCGGCTGCGGTCCAGACTTTTTTACTCTATTCTCCCTCCTTCTGCTTTTCAACTGGCCCTTGGGAGCTCAGTCTGTTGCTCTGATGAGGGTCTCTGTCTCTGTCTCCATCTGTAGCCAGACGAAGATTCTACGGTGATATTCATGATAAACATCAGCGTTATAGTGGGGCAAGGCCAGTTCAGGCATCCTCGGCTTTGCTGCCCAAGGACCTTACTGGGGAAATCTCCGTGGACACCTGGGATCCACTCAAGAGCCGAGTCTCTTGTCAACCCTAAAATGGCTTCCTTAATGTAGATATCTTCTTCCTGCTCCTATATCCACCCTTCCTCCATCTCCACCCTCCCACTCCCCCAAGCTCTCTCCATTTAGAGGTAAAAAAACAATGATATCTTGAATTTTGCAAGCAAATAGAAGGAAATAGGAAACACTATCCTGAGTGAGATAGCGCAGACCCAAAAAGATGAATATGGTATGTACTCACTGATTAGTAGACTCTAGCCATAAACAAATGACATTAAGCCTATAGTTTGCAAGCCTAGAGATGCCAAATAACAAGGTGAACCCAAAGAAAAACATATATAGATCCTCGTGGAAATTGGAAGGAAACAAGATTTCTGGGCAAAAGTTGGGAGCATGGGGGTGGGGGTAGGGGTAGGAATGGGGGAAGAGGAGAGGCGGAGAGAGAAAGGAGAAAGGAAAGACTATAAATATATTAATAAATTTATAAAGGTGATAAAATACTGAAAGTACTCCATGCTTTAATTGAATTGGTTACCATTTTAACATTGAAACTTTTGGTATCTGTAGTAATTTACCTTTAAAAATATAAGTGTAGTGTTTCTTCACTACAGACGTATCTGATTTGCTTGAGGCTTATAAAATTACTGGTTAATTGAAAAAAGTCTTAAAGAATAATTATTGGTTACCAAAATTAAACATTTACGTAGAATGCATTAGTCCCTGTTTTAGCAAACCATAATCAGAAATTAATAGAATTAATGACTAAATTTCACAAATTCAGAGGCTGGGGAAACATAAATAGCGCCTTCAAAGTGTCATTTGATGCTTGGTCAGCTTTATGCTTGGTTTTCTGTTACAACTTGATGAACTGACTTAGCATTGTAGAATTAATGATTCCAAGTTTTTAATTAACATGATAAACACTGTGAACAGTTAATACATTTTCACTTGTGCTTTACAATTTAAGAGCTGAGTTTTTTCCACTTTAAAGTGGCTTGTTGTCTGTCTACTAAATTCTCTCCTTCTACAAGTTTTCTAATATAAATACACAATTTTCAACTTCTTAAGCCTTTAATAGGAAGTTACATAAAGACTGACAGCCAAGTACATATGGTATGACTCTTCTACACACTAAAAATATATTTATAGAATTTTGCAGAGATTTATGAAAATAAACATTTTATTATTAGAATAACTGGATTCTGTCCCTGAAGATTTTGTTGTAACACATGGATTCATGTTTTCACAAATAATCTCTTTAAGAGATCTTCTGCAACTCTTAAGCTTTAAGAGTACAGTGAACATTCTGATCTGGACATTGAAAATGTCATCTTTTGTTAAGAGCTAAATATTCCTAAAATGTAGATGCATAATTCTCAATAATGTAGATTCACCTAGTCGTAAACAGGATGTTAATCAGTGGTACTTAGAATTAATGCTATCACATAAAATGCGTCAGCAATTCATCACAGATTCTTACCTAGAGTGGTGGCTATAAGAGAAGCATACCAATTTACTGATGTTCTGAGGTGAAGACAAAATCTTCCAAAATAAAACAGACTTTTTAAATGGAAAGTTGAGAATAAACAACTGACTGACAATGGGATATTAAAACCAAAAGGGCTGCTGAACTAATTAATGTTATAGAAAAATCATTAAAAGTAGGAGCAGATGGACTAGTTGGGTCACTGAAATCAATGGCTGAATATGAACAGAGGGACAATCAATATGAGGAATTTCTCTTGAAACAATCTCAGGCAAGACTTTTGTTTCCACTGACATAACTTCAGGGTAGAAGATTTACTTACAATTTAATAACAGATGAAAAGTTAATGCACATGTATATTTGAGTGTGTGTGTGTGTATTTGTATGCAGTTTGGTACAGGAGAAAATGAGTATGAGTTCTATGTGTTTCTGTTTGTTTCCGTGGGGGATGACATTGTGTGTGTATGTGTGTGTGTGTGTGTGTGTGCGTGTGTGTATGAGGTGTATGAGTGTTCACATGTTGTTTTTTTTATACTGGATCAGTTTCAAATGAAAGGCTTCACAACAAAAAGAAGAACCTAAATGTTTATCTCCTAAGATAGAAGAGAAACAAGAAGTAGCTTTGAAATACACTGTATAAAATCATTATATGCAAACAAATAAATTTGCATTAGTCTAATAACTCATCATTAAAACCAGGTCAAGAAGTTGAGATGAACACTGTGAATAGGTCTTGAGATGACAGACATTTTCTGATGAAATATGTTCATCCAAGTGGATGCTAGAGTGGATGAAATTAGGTATGATCAAATAAACACTAAAATTTAGCAGCTTTTTCTGGGCCACATCCTAAGCAACCATGGCAATGCTTCATAACATCAAATATGACCTCGCCAATTGTTTGCAATGAGTTCTACCTCTCCCATTTGAAATGTTCTTTTTGATATCTCTGATAGATGATGTGCTATGTACCCAAACTGAGCTATTTACCCCCTCTCTCCTTGCATTTCTACCTCAAAAGTCTGTCTGTTCAGATTCTACCTCATGGATAAAGATGTTTCCTAAGCACATTTTTATTCTGCCTGCTAGTTCATATATAATAAGAGCCAGGCTACTTCCAATTGGTGCTCACTGGTATCATTGTGTATGATTTATGTGTGAATTACGTCTCCCTAACTAGAAGGCACAATTCTCTTGGAAGGGACGCTGTTTTTGAAGTCTTGTACTGCATCCACTGCGTATGTCACTTAATAGCAGAATACCCAAGCTAAGCGCACACATTCAAATTCTTATTTTTTCTACTTTTCAGTTTGAAACAAAAGATAAAACATGAAGAGAAATAGTTCATTGTCTGATTTTTCCATAGATTCTCTGGAACGCTTAATGTGCTGTATTCTTTTAAATAAGGAAAATAGTGGTAGTCGGCTGTTCTCCTGACTTTCTGATCCTTAGTCATCTCTGGTAAATTCTCTGGAACTCTGTTTTCTCATCTGTAAGATGAAGCTGTTTAACTCACCTTCTAGGATGCTTCTCAGTCATTGCTGCATAACTAGATTTAAAGAGGAACTGAGTCTTTGCTAGCATCACGATTTTTTTTCAATCACCTACTTATTCCAATGCATTATTACATGCCCCCCCCAAACCCATACAGAGTTCTAGTCTCCTAATATTTTGTAGATGAGAAAGCATGATGCCTGAGTAAGGAGTACAGGTCCCCACCCTTAAGAAAGGTACCGGGAGTGGGAAAGAGAAACTCCATGTAGCATGTTGTTACACAGAGCTTCTAAAATGTGACACCTGTGTCTGGGAACATGTTAAAAACACATGTTCCTATCTCTGTTTCCTGCCTATAAATCGCCAAGTTTTTGGGTACATGCCAGGCGACTCTGTGTTGAACACCCCCCCCCATTATGTTCTAGTGTAATTCTCTTACCCAAATGAAATTGAGAACCGCTAGTATAAGGAATGCAAACATGGACTGTTCTAGACAATCCTCTTCCTGGTCATTCATGAAGAGAAGAAACATTTGTTAGTCTGATTTACTTCTTAGTTTCAGATAGAGACACCTTAAACAAATTAAATAAATACTTTTTCATATTAAACTTTGGAGTTTTCAAGCCATGTAATAGAATGTACAGCAATTATATACACATATATGTGATTTAAATAATATAAAAGGAGAGCTAATTCGTTTGGCTACAAAGGGTACAGATGTCAAAACTTTTCTGTATGTTTTGTTTAAAGAAATGAAGTGTTTATTATTGGAATTTTTGAATTATTTCAGTCCCGAAAGTAGGCTATGATTGCATATTGTTTCAAAAATCCAAAGCACTGTTCACAGAGCCTATGAATTGTATATGAATTAACTTGAGCGTTATAAATAGATTGGCACTACTTAAAGCCACATGCAAATTGATAACTCCACCACAGTCCATATAAGCATATTTTATCCTTCTTCAATGACTGCCCAAACCCATTTTAGGTAATTTTGTTTGCTGTATATTACATGCAAAATAGCATGATATTTTAACAAATTTTGCAAGCAAAATTTGCTAACATAATCCACATTATGTCCTTAAACCTGAAGAGATCCCCCATGTTTGTTATTTGTCCTTGTCTTTCAAGATACTTCACTGAATTTAAGCCCTATTCTGCAGTCTGAAGGAACAGGTTCATTTATTGAGGTCAAGCCTGGAAAGACATTAATAATAAGGTTAGTAGTATTTGAATCTTGTTTGTTTCACTCAATATTATATTTGTGAGATTCCTTCGTGATAGCATGAGTACATTTTGTTGCCTTTTCTCCCAGAGTATTTCAATGAAGAAAAAAAGGACACAAGCATAGAGAGTTCAACATGAAAATTGGTTCACGAAAGCATTAAAAAAAATGACAATATGTGAAAATCCAGGGTCCAAATATATTGAAATTCCTAGCTACGGACTTCATTCTGAATGGAGCAGTCCTTCATTTTGCTCATTCCAGGCTAGATTCTCTGTTACTCCTCCTGTCCATTCTTGTTAACAGGCTCAATGAAGGAAAACATGCCGCATTGGCATGAGGCTCATAGGCACGGGAGAAACTTCGTGGTTAGCTCAGAAGTCCCAATGCCCAGACTCACCTCAGCCAGTAAATCAAGCGTTTTTAATGAGATCTTCAGAAATAGCTTCATATCACTAAAAATCATTAGCACCTTGGTAGTATATAAAGCACTAGTTTTTGCCTTTATTTAACTAGCAACTAAATGATTGGGGTTATAATAGTGGAAGCCCTTACTGAAAAATTGATTCCTGGTCTCCCAGGATTTAAATTTACTTCTGTATACCCACATACCTACCCCCCTCTGTCTTCCTCTCTCTCCTCCTTCTCTGTTTCATAAGCCTTATAAATGATCATTACTGAAAAAGACATCTTGAGGCAAATTGCAAGAACATTTGAATATACTTTCCTCCTATACAAATGGCCTAAGCATCAAATTTTAGTAACACCACTTAACTTCTGTGATATCTGTGGGGTAAATGTGGATTTGCAACAGCAGTTCTTTTATGTCCACACTGCTAGATGATGTTATATCTTGCAGTTTAGATTTAATGAGATGCATTCTCCTTAGTTCAGAGCCAAATGCTCTTACTTAGGTTTTTGTGTGTTATCATATCAAATGTTAGCCAATATTCCTGATGTCCACTGACTTCCAGGACAGAAATGTACATAGGTCAGCATCATGGAGAAAAATGATATACAACTCAATTTAATGTTATAATTAATACATATGCTAAACTCTTTTATAAACTGCACTGGAAATAGAATTTGTTATTTAAATTTAAATACCTGTATCCGAAGAAAAAATATATTTTCTACCTTACAATTAAATATAGAAGTAAACTGCAGAATTATTTTTTATTCAAATATATTTACTATGGATTAAGTTATTTATAATTTCACATTATGCATCCTCATAGACTAGAAAGTTATATTTGTATATTTTTCATTGTACTGTTGAAAATTAATTATGAATACATATCTTTAAATGAATAATTTACATTTATTAATTCTCTTGCTGAATAGCAAGTAAAATCTCTCAAATCTGAAATAAATAGCCTCAGTAGACAAACTGTATGCAAATGCATAGCTAACTTTATGTTAATTTGCTTAACTATCATATAAATGTATGCCATGACATAAAACAATGCACTATCACATTATATTCAACATCTTCTTTCAACATGTATTGAAAATTGTTACATTGGAGAAGATATAATAGGAAATTTTAAGGAAAGCCCTGCACTCATATGAAAAATTTGCAAAATAATAACAAAGAATCTAAACCCATTGAATGCCATTTTTTCTGGAATTCTGATATTTTTTGATTTGTGTGTCTTAATATTATATTGAAACTACCTGCATAAATATTTAGAATGTCCTCCGCCACTGGTCAATATTTTTTTTTCAAAATGGTTTTCACTTGAATTTGCACCTTTACAGTTTCTAAGTCTAAACAGAATGCATACTCTATATTTATTTTCACTGAAAAATAGAGGCAATGATGTGTACTTTTTAATAACCAGAACAAAACAATGTAATGAGTGTCAAGAATTTTCCGAAGTCAGTGCAAATTCCTGAAGCTAGTTGATAGAAGAGCTAAGATTTAGTGACAGTTTTGCCCCCGTAACTGTTCTTCTTTGAAGTATAAAAATTCTTGCCGCTAGTCATTATTTCACTAACTATATATTTCCCACCCACGTACATGCTTATTTTACTGTCTGTGACATTTTTCATGAATTATTTGAGATACCGTTGGCATTGTTCCACCAAATGCAGTGGAAAGACTTGAAATTATTGTTTATTTCACCTACCCAGCACTTTAGAAGGATGAAAATTTAAGAGAATTGTTTAATTAAAAGCTCTTTTGTCCACATTTACAAACTGTCTTCTAATAATATGGTAGAATGATATTGGATGCCTATTATGAGATCAAATTTTTGTATTAGTATAGTGAACCTTCTGATTGGAAATAACAGATAAAATATCCAGGTTCTGTGCATCTGTGCACTCATGGTATAAGAATTTTGCTCAGGAAAGTCTTGGGGTTGTTCTGAAAGAGCTTATTCCATTCACAAAGACTGTGATTTAGAAGGTTTACATGCTTTTAGTCCTTGTGTTGTGAAATCGGTAGAATTCTTGTGTATATGCATGGACATTGTTTCACAACTATGCTTTTCCCATCTTGCACCTCATTGATAACAGGGAATAGCATTGTTTAGTCCTTATCACTAACTAGACTTTAATAATTTAACAAATGTTTTCAGGCAATGGGCCATCTGATGGCTCAAGTATGGAGGAAAAGAAAAAAAAAAAAACAAAGAAGCCTGTTAGTGAACAGTCATTTATGGAACGATTATTTTCACGGTTGTTTCTGAGCAGCAGGAAGAGACAGATAGATAATCATGAAGGAAGAAGAGAAAACACTAAGTCAAAGGCACAGAAACATGCATAAGTGGGACAGATTTCCTAGCCAGGGAGGGAATCACCATGGAAAAGAGATGCTTATTTGGTGAACAGAATTTGAAAATAGCTCAGGTGTGTGGCACCTGAAAGGGTGGCATTACCTTTGAAATTGTTCTAAGTTTTGTTTGTTACAACCAATTAGCAAAAGTATAGGATTTGTTGATGCATTACTCTTTTTTGATGTTGTGATTGTTTTAGCTGATAAAAATATATTAGTCAGGTATACAGTTTGCTATCATTGACGACTTGGTAGACAGATGGCAACATTTCACACCCAGGGTGTTCAGAAGAGCTTTGATGAGCATGACTTTCTAAAGGTAATGTTGTCATACTCGAGTGCTCTTTTCAGGGTCAATCTTTCAAGAGAGAATGTTAGCTAAAAACAATATATAGTACTTGCATTTTTTATACTTCCTTTTTTATATGATTTAATGTCTTAACTTATTGTTAACTTGAAATATAGAGCAAGAATTTTTTTTCTGGAATATAGCTCAAATTTTAGATACAGATAAGATTTAGTATTTTCATCTCCCAAGTTACATGTAACATCTTAAGTTATAACCACTAATATTATTGTTTTTATTTCTGTAAAAATACCAACATTACTAGTGAATGCATGCTAAAACTTTCTTTGGATTGCTGGGTTCAGGGCTGTACTCCTTTACAGATTCTAGTAAGAATTTAAAAGGTGACGCCACTGAAGCACACTGCTGCTCTGGAAATCAAGCTCATAAATATAAGTAAATGGTTGTTCTTACTTAGTGTCTTAATTGTATGAAAAGAAAATCATTATAGGAATTAATTAAAATTCTGGGAAATGTAAGAACACCATACATCATAGAGTAATATCTTGAAATATAATTAGCAATAGATAGCAGTATACATGCATTGCTGGTTATATCGGCCTTGTGATTGTGTTTTAGTTCAAGAAAAACTAATACAGCTTTCTCATATACCTTGCTATTTACAAAAGGAAAAAGCAATCTTCATTTCCCTATGATTCTGTTGTGTCTCTTTTATCCTAACAGTCAACAAAGGTTAAGATGAGAAAAGACCTTTTCTGAAAGAAAGAGAGGAAATCTTTCTAGCTTACAGGAACTTAAAAGAACTGGATTATTATGGAATCAACAAACCAAGCCCATTAAAATAGAATACTTTGCATAAGCTATGAAACATTTTGTTATGATTGAATCTTATTACCCAATCGTGCAGACGTTTCTTTTGTTTTGTGCAGATAGCAGATGACTTAGGAATGAACGCATGGACTGTGCAGTGCCCCTACAATGACAGATCACTCACCTACAAAGCCACTAAAAGTTCTGTGTATTTTGTGAGGTGATAGATGTATAATTTCTGTGAAGTCAAATGTCTCTGGCGTTTTATTCTCCAATATAATGAAATTCATGTTTGCAGCATTTTTAAAGGTACACATGTGTAGCTATGGCAACGTGAGGGTAATCACTCTGTTTTCTCAAGCACATATATTCCTGTAATGAGGTAGGGGCATATTTCTTGAGATACTGTTGCACTGGGTCTCTGAAACAAGAAATAGGTTTTCAGTCTCCATTTGACTCTCTTTAGAGAAGAACAGAGCAACAATTTTTAACATGAAGAATTTGCCAAACTATCACAGTGCTGTGAATGTCTCCCCTCCTGTTGTTTTTCAATACTAAGTGAGCATATTCTTGAATATGTGACTGGCTAACGTGTAAAGACACTGAACGTGTAGCTGGGGTCTGTACATCCTGGGCATTAGAAGCCTGGTTTCTTGTCTGATGTAGTCTTTATTCAAGAGGAAAGTATTTTCATAACCAGATTTTATATTTTCAGTTTGAAGTTCTTTGGTTAATGAAAAGAAACATAAGCAAAGGAAAACTTAATAAATTGTAGAATTTACACTCTCAAAGCAGAAGAACCGTACAAGCATAATATGGTTCAGCATCAAATAAAACCCTCTTTCTATATGATTCTGCTTTAGCTTTTATGAATTAGAGACTCGTGGTTTAGTGATTGAGAGAGATGGAGTAGTAAGAGGCACTGTGTAATTTGTTTTAAAATTTAAAGTTGTGATTAGTAATTTAGAGGAGATAAAATGCATTAAAGATCATATGGTCATACACCATACTCAGATACAGTGTTTAATCTTCTTATTAGGAGTGAGGTGGGATTTTAAGAGCTTTAGAATGGGCACTTAATAAGCATTCATGGAGATTTTTACTTATTTTACTTATTTTATGCAACACCCCAGAGTTTTCACTTTTCTAATTTAAATGCATGTAAACATATACTTTTTGCTTGTTGTTAGTGGAATGAATATTTCTTTTTAACCAGGATGTCAATAAACATTCGCCATAATTAAAGAATTGAAGATAATGAGAACTTTTAGCTAAGAGGCTAAAAAGGAAGAAGAAGAAGAAGAAAGAAGGGGCAGAGCAAGGAGGGAGAGGCAGAAAGGCAGAGGGAAGTACAGAGGAATAGAGGAAGGGAGGGATAGGGAGAGGAGAGAGAGAGAGAGAGAGAGAGAGAGAGAGAGAGAGAGAATGAGAGAGAGAGGAACTAGAAAGAAGGACCTTCTTACAAAATAAAATCTTTCTCACAGAGTAATAAAGCCAAGTCTATCTTGCATGTGAAGATCTTGCCCTGTCTCCAACCAGTGTCATGTCATGAAATGAGAGCAGCAGGTATATTCAACTCGGATGAATCTGTTGTCTGGAAACTACATGCCGTCCCTTGATTGGCTGGTGTTTGTATGTGGCTAAAGGTGGTCACTCATTTTTAGCGTCAAGCTACAGAATAGATGGCTTCCTAGTTCCCTTTCTCTCAGTTCCTGACAATTTCCCCAGTGTTTAGCTGGAGGACTTCTTAGTTACACAGTGGACACGTGCGACATCTCCATTGCCAGAGTGTGCCAGACTCCATGCAGAAAGCCTGATAGCAGTTTGAAAAAGTTCTTAAGACATTCAATATTTTTTTAAAAAATTCATGAGTGTATGCTCCTTTTGTACTTTCTCTTCAGGCTGTCACCACTAAAGGGCCTTGCCTAATTGCTCTTATTCTTAAAGAAAAAGAAAAAAAGAAAGTGATTCTTTCAATTTAAGATGCAAGCAATAATTATCAATAGAACTTATTTGTGAAAAAACGTAGAATATTTTGATTAAGTTAAAAAAACATATAAGAAATGTTTGAATGGAAGCTGCTAATCATTGTGTATTTTAAGTGAACACATTTAGTCATGTTCATTCAGTGGTACTTTCTCATTTCAAAGTCCTTATTGCTATTATTGAAAATTTGAAATATAGTCACATAGAAAAGAATTACCACTCTTAAGTCTGAAGTCTGCTCATACACTAGAATATGAAGTGACATCAGTTTGATTCTTCTCAGATCAAACTACATATTTTTCTCTAATAATTATTTTAATTTTTTTAAAAACCTATCTTTTCTCATTTTACCTATCAGTCTAAGCAGTCCCAACCCCCTCCTTTCCTCCTGCTTCCTCCACCTTCTTCCACACCACACTCTCCCATCCACTCCTCAGAGAGGGCAAGGCTTCTCATGAGGAGTCAACAAAGTCTAGCACATTGCTTTGAGGTAAGACCAAGTCCCTCCCCACTATATCTAGGCTGAGCAAGGTATCCCTACAAAGAAAATGGGTTCCAAAATGCTGGTACGAGCAGTGAGGACAAATCCTGGTCTCACTGCCAGTGATCCCACAGTCTGCCCCAGCCATAGAACTGTCACCCACATTCAGAGGGCCTAGTTTGATGCTATGCTGGTTCCCTCATTGTCAGAGCGCAGCTGGTGGACTCCCATTAGCTCAGGTAAGCTCTTTCAGTAGATATCGCCATCACAACCTTGACCTCTTTGCTCATATTCTCACTCCTCCCACTCATCAACTGGATTTTTGGGAGCTCATCCCAGTGTTCCACTGTAGATTTCTGTCTCTGCTTCCATCAGTGGTTGGATGAAGATTCAGTGGTGACATTTAAGATAGTTATTAGTCTGACTATAGGGCAAGGCCAGTTCAGGCACCCTCTCCACTATTGCTTATGGTCTTAGCTCGGGTCATCCTTGTGGATTCCTGGGAATTTCTCTAGCGCTGGGTTTCTTATTAGCCAATAATGTCTCTCTTAATCAAGATATTTCTTTCCTTGCTCTTCATCTCTGTCCTTTCCCCATTCCAACCATCCTGTTCCTGAAAGTTCTCCTCCTTTTTCCCCTTCCTCCTCTCCTATTGCTTTCCTTTCTCCCTCCACCCCCATGCTCTCAATTTTCGCAGGAGATCTTGTTTATTTCTCCTTCCTAGAGGGATCTATATATGTTTTCTCTTAGGGTTCTCCTTGTTGCTTAGCTCCTTTGGGGTAGTGGACTACATGCTCGTCATCCTGTGCTTTACAGCTAGTATACACTTAAGAGTGACTACATACCATGCTCATCTTTCTGGGACTGGGTTACTTCACTCGGGATGTTATTTTCTAGTTCCATGAAAATTTCAAATTGTCATTGTTTTTTATATCTGAGTATTACTCAGTTATGTAAAGGTACCACATTTTCTGTATCGATTCTTCATTTGAGGGGCATCTCTGTTGTTTCCAGGGTCTGGCTATTACAAATAATGCTGCTGTGAACAAACACCCTTTTAGGATGATTGTGCATCCTTTGGGTATATGTCAAACCAAGGGAGGAACAGTCAGTTTTTTTTTTCAATGACGAAAGCCATTAGGACCTACCAATGCTCCAGAGATGGTTCCACAAGCATGCACATGCGGGAAACATTAAATGACTCAGTGGGTATTAAAATAAAAGAGAGAACACATGAAATTAGGTGAGGAAAAATAGTGATGGAAAGAGGAAATGACATGCGGATTTGGTGCAATTATTATAGGCACATAAAAATATTAAATACAGTATATTTAAAAATTTAGAAGTTATTTACATCTTCACAGAGGAAATAAGGATAAGGCATCCAATAATGGATTGTTCTACAGTATCATTAAGTTTAGAAAAAGAAACTACAGGAGAAGGGTAGGAGCTTGCCTGCATGTTCACTGGAAAAGCATTGACTATTTTGTTGCTATTAGATATTGTAAGATTGGAACTTGCACAGAGGTTTCTTCAGATTATGGAGTGTTTTCTCCCAGTGGATAATTTTAGTGTTTGATATATGCATATAAGAATGTCCTATGTCATTGCAAGATAAGGCTGATGGTCTTCTAATAATCAAATTCATCATCACAAGGGAGACGTGGAATAGAGAGAATCATCTTCTATGTCTTCTAAAGCGGTATACAGAGCTTCTCTGACAATTCAGCAACAGGGATATTGCCTACCAATCTACAGAACAGCTGGGCTTTAGCAGCCAAGAGTGCACGAAATAAGACCTTTACCTTCAGTGCAGGCAATGTTTTGCCTGTGTAGTGCAGTACTCATGCTTCCTGGAGACATAATCTTGACTGCATTATATCAGAAGTGCTAAAGGACAGTGGTAAACTCAGTGGGCAAAGGTGCTTGCCACCAATCCTGTGGACCTGAGTTTCATCTTTGGGACTCACACGGGTGGAAGGAAATCACAGATCCCTGAAAGTTGTTCTCTGTCCTCCATGCGAACGAATGCATGTAACTGAATGAATAAAATATAATAGAAAGAGAAGTGACATTTTCAGCCCTTTGCGATAATGGAAGATCAGTGGAATTAAAGTCCTATGTGCTATTTCTGCCTAAGCCTTGCTTTTATTATCTTATTGGGTTTTTATCCTGGTTTCGCTTAATTATCTATGAAAGGCAATGTCAAACAGGGACTGTGGATTATGCAACTGAAGCTTAATATTTCATACAGGTAAATGGTAAAAAGTGAATCAGTCCTAGAGATGGATATTGAACCCCATGACTCCCTGGTGATTTTACTGATGAGGGAAATTTGATATTTTCAGCACATAGAGAACATAACTGAAGATATCAGCTTATTTCATCATCTTAGTATCTATTATATGCAAGTATTATGCTAGAATTTTAAAAGATTCATACAGTGATTCTATATTCACAGTACAGTCATTAATAAAATTTTGTTTTGGTTTAACCTTTTCTAGGCACTATAGATAAATAATATATACTTAAATATAATTTTCATTTTCTCCAACTCATTCAAGACCAAAAATTTGGTGAATAACATTTTAATTTTGCATAAATGGATGTGGAAGGAGACAGGAAAATGTTGTCACTCTCCATACATCATAACTTGTTATTTTATAATGTTCAGAAAAGCTATATACAGATATTGATTCTGAACTTTTAATTTATTGTTCTCATGCCTGAAACTCTCAACTGTTGGGTAGGAGGGCCATATCTATGGGACAGATGGAAGTATAGCAATTGTCAGAAGACACACACAAGGAAATTTCTATGGAAACTGATGTTGGACAGTTAGTTTGGACTTCAGTAGAAGAGGCTAAGAAATATTCTAGAAGCAAAGCTTACCTTTCAGCCTGATGCTGAGATGTGATTAGAATTTCCATAGTGATAAAAATTTGTGCTTTTCAGGAACATTGACTGATGAAAGGAGGGATAAAAGGGTAAAGTTCAAAGAGCATTTCAAAGTGTGAGATTACCCATAACAAAGGCTGAGGAGAGGATATATTATAGATAGAATGTATAATTTCCTCCTGCACCAGTCAGCAGACAGTCATTGGCTTAGGGTTTCTGTTGCTGCCACAAAATACCATAACCAAAAATCAAGCTCTGGAGAAAATAGATTATTTTGCTTAAACATCCACATCTCTTCTATTAATGAAGGAAGTCAAGATAGGAACTCAAACAAGGCAGGATCCAGGAGACAGGAGTTATTGCAGAGGTCATGAAGGGTTGTTGCTTACTGAATTTTTCATGTTTTTTTTTTTTTTCCCCGCTAATTTTCTTAGAGAACCTAGGACCTCCATTTCACAATGGGCCAGGCCCTCCCCATCAATCACTAATGAGGAAATCACCTACAGGTGGATCTTATGAAGGCATTCTTTTTTTTTTTTCAATTGACACTCCCTCCTTTCAGATGACTCTAGTTTTGTCAAGTTGTTATACCAACTAGCACAGTCAGGGTTATAGGAAAGTTGAGACCACATAAAGACTTTATGCAAAGGTGCTGGATACATTGGAAATAGAATGTTAAAGAAGAAACAGTGATGGAGAAAAGCTCTCAGATTTTAGGCTGTATGAATCCCAGATGGCACCGTGAAAGTTAATGGGAGTTATGGGTGACAAGGTCTTACTTCTGTGAAATACTCTAGAAAATTCCATGCATTGCACATGAGCACATTGGCTAAAGAAGTGGAAGTGAAAGTCATTTTTCGGACCTGGGTAGAGCAGTGGCTTCTCTGGAGAAGAGCATCTTTGGCACAGTAAGTCCTGGGGAACAGCACGGGGTGGGAAATACTTTTATCTCCTCTAGCTCCCTTTTAGAGTTGTAGACTAGAAAAGCCATTTCTCACGAATGTAGTTTAAATCGCTATACTGCTGTGTGCTCCACAGTTGAGTCTGTGACAATGTCCTTGTGAGTATAGAAGACGCTGTCTCTTTTAAAATATTAAGCAAATGAAGATCTTACTCTTCATTCCACTTTTGCCTTGTGCTCACAGAAAAATCACAGGCTAATATTAGAATTTTGATCGCTTCTAAACATTCAATACTCATTCCACATCATTTGAAGGAAAATTTGATATTTTTATAAACATCTAGCTTTTCAGAACCTTAAAATGCACCCTAAATTACAGTTATTTTTTTGTAATCATCATTTGAGTGATTCTAGCATTTATTACTCTTGTTATAGTTTTATTGCTTTGCTTTATAGCAGAGGACAGAGAATAAAAATTAGAGCTGTAAAACAATAAAACTTACTTGCATGTTTAATACTGTGACAATATTCAATTTAAGTACACATAGCTGGGGTTAAAATTTTAGAGTTCAATTCTTAAGTTGAGTTTATATCATTTGTAATATATATACATGAGCAAGATGTTTTTAATTTTTATTTTTAAACTTGTGTATATGTTTGTGGCTCCATGACAATTTCTTTATGCAATGCCTGCCAAGGCTAGAAAAGGATATGGATTCCCCTAGACCTGCAGTGACTGTGATTTGTGTTTCATCACCGGTAGGTACTGGTTAGGAATCTAAGTTCTCTGTAGGATCAGGAAACACAATTAACCACTCAGCCAACTTTTCCAGTAAGAATCTTTGCCAGGAAAATTTATATACTTAATTAATTATATGTTTTCATTAATAACTTAAAAAGAGAGGAAAAGTCATGAATATATATGCCATTTCTTTATGAACTACTTTGGTACTTCTGTGTATATATGACTTATAAACCTTGTATTGCTGTGATCACAGGCAGATAGGTAATAATTTTTATTATTGTGAAAAGCTGGTTGAAATTTGTTATATTAGAGAAGAATTTATTTTCAATTAAAAAATTATTTGAAAAAAAACATAAAAACTCCATAATTGGGGAAAAAAACAGTAGGAACACTTCAGGTATTTTGATATCCTGGAGGCAGTTTTAAAGACTTATTTTCCCTAAGAAAATGTCATTGTTTGTTTGTTTGTTTTGTTTCTTGAGACAGGTTTTCCCTGTGTAGTTATTGAACCTGTCCTAGAACTCATTCTGTAGACCAGGCTGGCTTTGAACTCACAGAGATATGCCAATGTCTTATGTATCATCTCACAAATTGAAGTTAGAACAAGGTGGACAGCCAATTGAGGTAAACCAACAGACATAAGCTTAGAATCTTTCTTAGATCTACCCAACGAAGGTGTCTTAGTGTTTCTATTGCTGTGAAGATACCATGACCACAACTCTTATAAAGGAAAATATTTAATTATGGGCTCTCTTACAACTCAGAGCTTTAATCCATCATCATCATGGCAGTAAGCAAGGCACCAAACAGGCTAATATGGCACTACAGAAAGAGCTAAGAGTTATTACATCTTGTCTCACAAGCAACAGGATATGATATGAGACACTGGCATGACTTGAGCATAAATGAAACCTCAGAGCCCACCTCCATAGTGACACACTTCCTCCAACAAAACCATACATAGTCTAACAAAGTCACACCTCCTAAGAGTTCCACTCCCTTTGGGAGCCATTTTCTTTCAAACCACGACAGAAGGGATCCTCAAGGACTCCCTATTGATGTCTGAACATGCTTATCTTTAACTCTTGGCTCTGACTTAAACAGAAAGGATCAAAATTTAAGGAATGGGGTTTAAAGATTGAGTTGACTTTAGCTAGTGATTCGGGCACCTGATAGATTCCAGTCTGAACAACAACAACAACAAAAAAAAAAAAAAAAAAAAAAAAAAAAAGAAACAAACAAAAAAAAAACAACCCAGTGCTCAGTCACAGAAGGACAGTGAGTTTGCAAGGGTCATTGTGAGAAGACAGAAGCAGTCCACACAGGGTCTTGAGTCAGATCGTGGCTCCTTATCACACTGACACGGGTTGACCCGGCCTCTTCTGAGTATTTGCTATGAGTGTCCTGTATTATTTTGTTTTCTTTCTCAGAAAACTGACTTCTTTACAAATTTGGCTATTAGTCCCCATCTTAGAAGGTCAATTGTGACCTGTAATTGGCTGTGGTAGCAGTTAGTGTGGTGACATGGAAAATAAACACACAGAGAATCCACTTAGGTTTCCTGCCAGGTTAGATAATGTAAAAGCTCATCCCATACCATGGTCTTCCCATATATATGTTCTTTTATTTATACATCTTCTACTCAATGTTTATTGTGTTTATTATACAGTGTTTTTAAAAGAGACCATTGCCACGTGGCTCAGGATGGCTTAGAAATATCTAGGTAGCAGCAACTCAAGATTTTCTGCATTTCCTCCAAAACTCCTGGGATTACAGGTGGACACCATTGCTCAAAGCTTTATAATATGTTCTTTTTTGTGTAACAAATGTTTCTGGAAGACAGATTTGTATTCTGTGGTGCATTTTCTCCACAGTACACTAAGAGCACACAAGCTAAATCTTTCCTGTGCAATTCACATTCTGTTTAATTGAGGAGTTATCTGGTTCTCTTTTCAGTTTCTGAAACCGTCAAATGACTAGAGGTCTTAAGCTATCTATTTCTGTTTCTACAGACTTCTATAGTCGCTTCTGTGCAGCAAAAGTTGAGGGCAAGTTTGCTTAAAAGTATTAATGGGACATAACAGCAAAAAATAATGAATTTTAGTTTGGTAAAACCAACAAGACTGGGTTTTCAAATGATGTGAGAAACAATGAAAAACTACACATGTATTAGAAGGCAGACACATTTTTTAATGTGGCTGAAGTTTTTCCAAGTAGGAGGTATGCTTAGAGCTAAAGTGGCTACAGTATTATTTAAATGCTGGAAGGCAACTGCTGCTAAGATCCAGCTTGCTGTTACTTAAATCACCTGCCTGAACATAGCAACGGGATAGGTATGCTTTGATGGATTGGTTTATTATGGGTAAATTGAGCATGAAGCAATCTAAATTGATCATTAAAGAGACAAAAATCCTAAACCATCCTTGCTGTTACTGTTTGAATTCAGTTCTGTATCATGGCCAAAGTGCGGGGGTGAATAAAAAAAAAAAGAGTGATAGATTTTTCCAAACATTTCAGAGGCAAGCTTTCAACATGTTTTGTTAGGGAAATAGTACATAAAGACATTTTCAATGACCAGATAAAAACCAAGTGTGGCAACTGACAGCATATATTATCCTTTGAAGCACTTGAGGCTATAGTACTTCTTTTTCATTTTGTGTTTGTCATAAATCTGTTGTCAGGGGAAATTTTTAAAAGTTGTTTCTATTTTTATGTTAAGCCTTTCTTGTTATGCAGTGAGCTGGGCTCTGGCTCTTTCACTTAGGCATTGTTATTTATTCGCCATCTATCCCCCCCCCCCCCGTAAATTACATGGCAGTATTCTCTGTAGATTTACAACTCACACTCGCCTCCTAGGAGATACATTTTGCTTTAGTCCTTCACCGTTTATTGTCTAAACAAGACTAGAAATGGTCTGTTTTCATTTTACTATTGTTTTCTTAAGTCAGATTGATGACTGTCCAATCTACATCTGAGGTCTCAATTGCCTATGTACTAATGTGGTCACAGGCGTTTCTCCTCAGCACCAGGCTCAGTTGGGCAGTGGGACAGTCAATTAGCGTATTTGGTGATCTGTGTATCAGTAAGATGGAAAATTAGTGTTTATGTGTATCTATCTAGCCTCATTTGCTCTGTAAGTGAAAATAGTATTACTGATTTATTTCATCATCAGAGCATGATGATTTTAATTTTAAAAAAAGAAAACATAACTTAGGAAGACAATGAAATCACAAGAAAATAATACTCTATCATAGCACCCACAGGGAGAAAAAAAAATGCTTCCCATTTTAATGCAAGTGCTTTGCATGGCTTTATGTGAATAGGTATTTTGACCTGATTTATGTTTTCAGCTGATCTTGGGTTACCTTGTGTATCTAGTTGTTAATCTTCTCTTTTGATTTAAAGTCTATTTATCCATTTTCATATAGGAATGATATTGGCTTATAATATCTAATGTCATCATTTAATAAGTTTTCTTTAACTCAGAAGTTGTTTTCAGGTTTCCAGGATTTTCAACAGTTCTTGGAGAGGAACATTCTTATTATTAAGTTTTAGATAAGCCATAAATTTTAAGTCAGGAGATTACTAGATATAGAGGTATAAGTATGTATCTGACACATGTACATATTTGTGACATGGGAAAGTACTGTTTTGCAAGAGGCCACCTTATCTGTTAGTGAGTACTGCCTATTAAAAATACTTATTATCACAATCCAGACAATCATATCACATCAGGTAAAACAAGAAAATCCATATAAAGGAAACGTTTCATTTAATTCCCTTCTTGACAATAGCCACAAAATTCTGATATAAATGTTACTTATTTATGTAATTATTAAGACTGACAGCCCTGTTGCCAAGCTAATTATGGGCTGTATTCACAGGACATGTTTTATGCATGTCTTCTGAGTTTAGGAAACAGTGATACAAGTTTTGCACCTTAATGAAGAGAAGCTGAGGATCCTTCTAGCCTCTGTGTTTTGGAAAGCATGGATTTGTTTGCACATGGTAGTTATACAAATTAAGAGTCCTTCCAGAGTTATTCTTTGCATAAGAAGGCCCCATGGTCATATCTTCCGGGGTCTTCAAATGAGGCTATTTAATTACATTGAATGTGACCTTAAAATGACAAAAAAATGAGATAATTTTCTTACAATTCAGTATTTGGGGCAAATGCATTTGTTGCTTAAATGTACTTTTGTCAAATGTATTAAAATATATTAGAATTAGGAAATGAAATGTTCATTAGAAAGGGCAATAGAATGATGCTTTTTCTCCTACTCAATGTTATGATGGCCTAATTAACTGCTCACAGTGGCATGCCCACCAGCAGAATTATCTGAGAAGGGATAGACCTTGGTAAGGATTGCAAAGACTCATTAGCTCATAAACCGCTATTTGGACTTAATTTCTATTGCATAAGTGTGTATTTACCATAAAGAGTAAAAATATTTACATTACACTAATAATTAATTATCCTGATAGCTTTTATATCAATGATGTTTGTTCCTTACGTCTTAGACAAAGAAATAGCCGGCTATATTGTCTTCCCTCTTGTTCATTACCTCTAATTGGTTTCACTTACGTTGAAACAAGTCTCATAATTGCCTTTAGCATTTGCATTTATTACACAATCATCAGCGGAGACCTAATGACTCCAAGATATACAGGTAAATCCTTTAAATCCTATTCATCTACATTCTGATTATTTTCTTCCAGAAGAGTCAAATAGGCTTTTTACAAACCTATTATTACGATTGCTTCTCCTCTATATAACCATTTCTTCCTCAGATTAGTTTATTTCTTTGGTACTGAACCTCCACTTTAGGACAAATTTTGCACCCTTATGTAATTAGTGCAGAGTCAAATGCCCTCCCTCTCTCTGGGCAACATCTCACCCATTTGAGGTAGAAATAACATTTTCCTCTGCCCATTCAATTTCAATGGCCACAGACAACAGAGTCAAATAATGTAGCTGAATACTGATGTCCTGTGCACCTACATAGAGTGATTCACAGGTGTGGAGTGTGTAATAGTTCGAATGTGAAAGTCCCCACAGTGTCTGGCCCTTTTTGAATGTTCTGAATCTCTTAGGAGGTATGACCTGACCAGTGGATATAAGTGACCAAAGAAGTGGCCCTTGAAGGTCAAACCTGTTCCTGGTTATGGCCATAGTGTCTCTGTTCTGAGTTTATTACTCCGGGGACTATTCACCACAACTTCTCCCCACAGTGTCTTCATGGCTCCCCTGGTCTGGCAGACTGAGAGCTGTCTGATTATATGGGTTCAGAATGTAATTTGCCCTTTTGAAGTTGTTTTTGAGCTTTTGATCATAGTGATGGGAAAGTAACTGACAGAGACAAACCTAGAAAGGCATTGCATTCCATTGTCTGAGTACAGAATATCCCGAATGGTTGTATCTTCAAGGTGAACCTCAGTGGCCATTGCTATTTGCAAAACTTTGCTTTCGATCAATCAAAATTCCCAGTTAAACACAGTCAGGCTTTCTGTTGTCAATATTTGTCTATATTAAATTTGACTCCCAGAATGATCGGAACACTGTCCATTCAGGTCCAGAATTTCCAAATTTAGCTAACTATGGTACAAATCATTGTCATACTTTTATATGTTTAAAAATTAATTTTTATTATTTATTTTTGTTTGCATGTATGTACCTATACTTTTCCCTGCACCTCAAAATGTAGGTGCATCTGTGGGAACATTCATGAAGAGAGCAGAAGTCAACTTAGAGCTTTTTTCAGGGCAATCAAAGTTAATATTTGAGATAGTCTCCCAAGGGACCTGTGAATTATATCTTTGGTTAGAAAGGCTGACTAGCAAAACCTCACAAAATCACCTTTCTTCCCCTTCCCTAGCTTGGAATTACAAATACTCCAACATCTTCAGCTTCACTATGTGGGTTCTGGGTACCAAATTCATATTTTTCCACTTGTTTTCCAAGCATATTACTGAGAGAGCTATCTTGATAACTCCTAAGAAATTATACTTTCTGTGAGTTGTTCTATTTCACCTTAATCATTCTTCATCAAAACATTTAAAATATTTTACTCCATGAATATAATTATATTTATTAATATTTTTGATATCAGATGAGATGTAAATCTACACTATAGCAGGAAGTTGAAGATTATTTTCAGTGTTTGACAAGCCAGTGTCCCTCTGTCTTACTCTCCTGAAAACACATGGAGATGACATGGAGTGGCTGCAGAAGAAAAAAATTTTTTTTTTTTTTTTTGCTTTTTTCCAACTTGAGTCTTTAACAAAGTCTCTAATTAAGATTGCCAATTGCTGATGAATGATGTTGAAACACAGTGCTGGTTTTGTGGGCCAAAAGATTTTTTACTTTTTAAATGGAAAATTAGTCAACATAATAGCAATAAACAAAGAGGGAGAAAGTCATTATGAATGAAAGAAATGGTTATGTCAGTCATCCTTGGTTGATCTTCTTTTGTTTTGTAAGTAGATGCTTAAGATTAAAAAAAGCCTTGTGTTATAAATTAAACAGTAGTTTTTAAAGACTAAATATCTCAGTTATAGTTCTTGTTCTTAGTCATTTTTAAGATGTATAAGTAAACTTAAGTAAGTCTTGTATACTAAATAAGATTTTCAAACTGGGGATGTTATGTAATTTTCTTTGTCACTCTGTCACAAATAATGAAGATACAAAAAGATTTGTATCACATTTTTAGTTTACAGTAACTGAGGGCAGAGACAAGGTAAATTGAGAAAACTTAAAAGTCCCAAACAAACTGAATCGACTCCCAGGATTTTAGAGATATGCTGGCTATCACTTTATTTATTCATCCTCAGAAATCATGTAGTAATTTTTCACTGTCAACATTTAGCTAAAACAACATTCAAATTTATTCATGATTTGATTGGCAGTATTTTCAATTAATTCACGGTCTATTCCTTCTGTACAGGGTCTATCTGGTTTTACTGACTCCACCCCCACCCCGGATGTACTTTGACATTATCCCCCCGCCAAAACAATGCAGTGTTGCTTCATACACTGAATTTGAGATTGTTAATTTAATCTCCAGTCTCACCGCACCTAGAAGCACAAACTGTATCACAGGAAAAAAATGTGTATTAACTTATTTTCTCAAAGGGTCCACTCCTCTCCCCCACCACTCCTTTTCCTCTCCTTTCAGAAAAGATCAGACCTTCCGGGGATAGCAACCAAACACAGCATATCAAATTGCAATAAGACTAGGCATCTTTCCTTGTATTAAGGCTTGGACAAAGCAAGCCATTAGGAGGAAAGGGGTCTCAAAATCAGGCAAAAGAGTCAGGGATGCAGTATCTTACAAACTGACTTGCCATGCTTTTGCTTAATAGAGTTGTCAATTTTGTAGCTGGTTGAAGAATCAGCACATAGAATCATATTAGCACAAGCAAATATCAAATCATATCCTGGAATGTCTTGTATTTCTTTTTTTTTTGCATTACCTAGAATTCAATCCTAATTGCTTTCTAATCCTCCAATGAAGAAAATTGCTTAATATATCTCTCTTGTCATTAGAAAAATATTCTCTAACTTCCTTAATATATGAGGAACTCCTATGTATATGAAGTTTGTGTCTCACTACAGTGCAAAGTGATGGTGCTAACAGTTTCTTCATCTACTGCATATTACAGACAAGCTGATTTGATTTTCATCCATCAAATTCATCATGCTGCCTCTCTTTTGCATCCAGTCATTTGCATAGGCTGTTTCTTCTAACTGGCATCGTTTTCAATTCCACAAGTATGTTTTGTATTCTTCAACTCACTCCAAACGTCTCATCATTCAGCTCAATCAGGTCTTCCATCGCAATAGGAAAACTCATTACATAGAATAATCTCACTCGCTCACCTTGTTACTTTATAATGATAGAATCATGAAATGTTGTTCTGAAATACTTATCTTACTAGCCTCCAAATCAATAAATTTATTTGATTAGGACTTTTCTTTCCATTCCTTAGCAGATCATCCTCACCACACTAAACAAAATAATTGATTAAATGGGATGAGAAACTTCATTGAAAAAGAAAGTACAAATAACTGGGCAATAGTGGCACATTCTTTTAATTCCAGCATTTGGGAGACAGAGGCAGGTGGATCTTTGTGAGTTCAAGGACAAACTGATCTACAAAGTGAGTTCCAGGAAAGCCAGGACTGTTACGTAGAGAAATCCTGTCTTGAAAAAATAAATAAAATAATAAATTTGTGCTTCTTTTCAAATTGTTATTCATTCAATCATTTAACATTGCTTCTTTGAATAAAATTGTCCTAACAAAATAGTTGGAGCAGGATAATCATTAGTAAAGAAATACAGACAAAAGTAAACAATGCTAATTAAATTCATTATATATCAAAACAATAATACAGGAACGTAAACAGGAAGTCATTAGGTAATGGGACTAATGGGAGCAAAATGACAAGATAAGAAAATGAGGTGAATACGGTGACATGATAAAATATAATATGAACATTGATGAAAATGTCAAGATGCAACCCATTATTATGTATCATTTACTTACTTACAATTATATTTTGGTAGAGAAAAGGAGAGAAGTCGGTGCCAATGTAGATCTTAGAGGTTTTAGATTGATTAGATATGTTATAGAAATTATATTTTCTCTGTAATATAGATTACTGTAATATATGATTAGACTATTAATATATTACTATAATATATGTTTAGACTGTTAATAAAGTGATAAATCTCACACTATATGTCATTATATATAAACATTAAAATTCAAATTTATTTAATTTTATCACTTCAGCTATAATATTTTATCCATCTCCAGTCTTCAAAGGTCTTTGCATTTATGAAAGATAAAAGACTTAGAGTGAATCATGAACCTATATTTTATGCTGAAAATTCTCAGGTACAGAACAGAATATTTGCACATTTTGCAGAATGTGATATTTCAAGGAATTGTGAAGCCATCAGTACCTTCAGCTTCTCTAACTGCTGTGAGAGAACCTCATTTTAGTTTAATATTCTAGATTTAGAAACTCCTGAAAATGCTCCATAAAGAGCCAAACAGCAACCGGAAAAAAAAATAGCTTAACAAGAATAGGCTGTGATGAGAATTGGGTTTTTGGAATAATACATTAGATATGTAATCAATTATGGATGAAATGTCTGGTCCATATTTTTCCACATCATCTACTGGCACAGCATCCCTCATGCCAAAATTGATTATATAAGTAGCACCTTTTCTGTCAAAACTGTCTGGACCAAGAAGAATGTGATACCTGCAGAATGGCAATTAGCATCAGAAATCAATCATTCTGAGGCTGTGTTTTCTAGGGTTCATCTAGGGAAAAAAAAAATCCTTTAATTGACTCTAGGAATTTTGTGTGTGTGTGTGTGTGTGTGTGTGTGTGTGTGTGTGTGTGTGTGTACTGATACATCTGGGTGGTTGAATAGAAAAATTTGACATTTTCTGATTGTGTCTGAAAACAGAAAAAATCTTGTAAAAAGATGTAGGGCTTAGTCACACAGAGCAAGGCATGCAAGTGTGGAGTAAATTTAAAGTTATTATTTTATGTTTATCATCATTTTGATTATCTCTTCAATGTAAATATATTGTTTTTATTTACTCTATACTTTTTTAATACCATATAAAATACCTAAAAGTAGTCATTTCTATGTTGAAATCATATCTAACTAATTGTTTAAATGACATACAAAACTAATATATCCATAGCTTTATAAAAAGTTATTCTACTACCTGAGTTAATGTTTCAATTAACTCACTAGATGAGTAAACTGTATAGGGGAATTTTTAGGAAATATACTTAGATGTAATACCAATAGTATTTTCTTGACTGTATGAATGGCCCAAAAATTAAAAGTTTAACATACAGGATTCTATTCTTTGATGATTGTTTTATAGTTTTCTGAAATCTGCCTAATCTGTATAAAAATAAAGAGAATTCATAGTGGATTCTGGAGTTTTCATAGTAAACTGAACTAAGTTCAACAAAATCCTTCCTTGTAAGAGCTTTATGTATAAATCTTCAAATGTAATCTTTCACAACTATTCCTTGCACAAGAACTAGATGTGTTTATAGTTTATAGTGCTAAATATGTGTGAAGCAAAAAAAAAGGCATAAGGAGATTTACACCGATGAAACACAAGGCTAAATGAATGTCCAGTTTCTTAACTTTCAGAATCAAATGTCTGGAAGAGGACAAATCTGAGCATCCATGCATGTGGTCCAGGACTCCCCCAAGCCAATATACATAAGAGCTTTTGAAGTAAGAGTGGCCCCTTCTGCTTCAGAGACTAAAGCAGTATCGTCACTGTAAACATTGATTTTTAGTGATAATTGCCTATGTGTTGTGATATATATATATATATATGTTTTTTTTCTTATCTTTGGCTTAGTACAAAGTCTAACATGCCAACATACATCCAGTATTGATTGAGTTGTGTGTGTGTGTGTGTATAACACATTTTTTTCGAAAATTATCTTTCAAATAACACAATTTATGTTTGCCAGTGCTGTATCCTCCTCAATGTAAGTGAAGCATCAACTAAGCCTACAGTCTTAATAATTGACTATCCATTAGCAAATATTTTATTCTATTTAAAATAAATTTTCCCTATGTTTGATATTTGTAAACGATACCAGAAAATCTACTTATTAATTTATTTTTCTTATTAATATCTTGAATACAACAAGTAAATAATAAGATGGTATCATCAATATACTGCTCACAGCTGTTTCCGTAAATTGAAATATGAAAGAACCTTTTGAAACTCTTTGGTGATATGCACAAGATCACTTAGTGCGCACTTGTCATTTCAATTATTAAAAACCTTTTATCCACAGCTTACCTATGGTACTTAAGTTCTCTTTGGTGCTAGAGACAACCGTAGGAAAAATGATTTATTTTTTGATAGTTAGCTACTAAAGTAGTATTTTTTTATCTCAAAATGCAACTTATTTACTTTCTATTGCCCAAGATGTGTGTCAATTATGATATTAAAGCTCTCTCAGTGTTAGTTCTGTCTGTTACATAAGGATACTTTTTCAAGACTAAATCCTCAACTCTTCCAAACTTAGGTCAACTTTACATTGATTCTATTGCAAGCACAGGTTTTATTTAATGAGCACTGTCATTGGATACTCAAAAAATTTTGCATCCTTTTGAGAGAACTCCACAATGTGAAAATAGTCTGCCAGAAATATAAGAACAGCATCTTCAAGGTGAATGGATGAATTTTTGAAATACTTTGTTTTTGCCTTAATCAAGATGTAACATTACCCATTTAAATGGTCTCTATGACACTTGCCACAGTGGTCATTAAATTAGATAATAATAGCCCAATATTTGTGTCTGGATCCTTTCCATTCTGTAGAATAAAAAAACTGTGTTGGCTACTTTTCTGCTTTATGGGCTTCTGTAGGAACAAATGTGCTCATAAAATGTACATCAAGAGCTCTCCAATTATATCCCTATTTCCTTTAGCATCGCAGCCTCTTAATAAGCTTTCTTAGGAGTTTCTTGTCTATATTCATTTAATTTCTTCAACATCCCTCAAAAGCTTTCATCATAATTTAAATGAAATCCTTTTACAAGGTGCAGTGGAAGTAGAAATTAAAGTGTTCAGTAAGTGTAATTCCTCCACAGTGGAAGAGAAATCGCTTTGCATGTAATGCCTCAGGTTCTCCTGCAATTTTTAGAATATTATGCGCCTTAGTTGAAATAAAAATGACTTCACTTCTCCCCTCCCCTCCCTTTCCTCTGGCAGCCCTGATTGAGCTATCCTCCCTCAAATCTCTTCCACAACCTCCAATCTGATGTTGACATTCTCTCGATCTTTAATTATATTTGTGATATACGTATAAACAGCTACTGACGAATATAACCTGATGATTCCATTTTTGTTGCTTGTGTGTATACAGTGGACACATATGCAAATTGATCAACATATGCTTGGGTTTTTTGAAAATGAATTTTTTCCATGTGTTTCTTGTCTAACCCTCTCATGTTACTGATTGCCCCAGCCAGTTAGTGGTACACTGTATATCAGATAGGACCCAGTCTTGTGAGAGAATTCTCATCTCTTTACGTTCAGCTAAATTTTAGATCTCTTGACACAGTATACACTGAACTACTTTATCTTAGCTTGAAATAACAGTTGAACTTGGGCTGGGTTTTCTTGTTTGTTGTTTTTGTTTGTTTGTCGTGCTGAAAATAAAACTCAGAGACGGGCACAAAAGTCAGTTCTCTACCATTGAGCTACACCTATTTTCCTGCCCCCATTTTATGACTTTATGGTGTAAATGTGGAATTTCATAAAGCTACTATTCAAATTGTCACTGTGGATTGTCACTTTTTGACATCTGGATGTAGCAAGGAGGCTGGGTGTTCTACCCAGACACCCATAACCAAAATAATCACACAGGAACTGTACTAATTAAATCACTGCTTGGCCCATTAGCTCTAGATTTTTATTGTCTAACTCTTACAACTTAATTTAAACCACTACTATTATTTTGTGTATTATCATGTGACTGTGACTTACTGGCCAATGTTCGGCATCTATCTCTGGCAGGGGCCACATGGCTTCTCCCTGACTCTGCCTTCTTTGTCCCAGCATTCAGTTTAGTTTTCTCCACCTAGCTCTGCTCTACCCTATCAGGCCAAGCCAGTTTTCTTTATTCATTAATGGTAATCACAGCATACAGAAGTGAATACCACATCCCTTCCACTTTCTGTTTAAATAAAAATGAATATTTTAACTTTAACATAGTAAAAGTACATATAACAAAACAAGTATCAAGCAAGAACTACAGTTACAATATTTATATCTTCTTTATCTTTTATCATAACTAAGGAAAACTATAACTATAAATTCTTCAACCCCATCAAAAGACTCCAGAAGGATATAATATTACCTAAGTAAACAGGAAGTGCATTATAAACAACTTCCAAAACTCTAGAATTGACAGAGACATCTCACTGTCTGGACAGTCACCCAAAATTCTTCTGTACTGTTGGGCCATCCATCCTCAGCCAACAGCCACCCAGTATCTAGCAGACCTTTCCACGAAGCAGGAAATTTCAAAGACAGTTTTGGCAGTTTGTCAGTCACTTTTTTTGTGTCCTGCAGAATGTCTGGCAGATTCTTTCTATTTCTTCATGAAGCAAGAACCCCAAAGGTCATGGTTCTTTGATGAAGCAGGAACACTGACTTACGGTGGTCTCAGTTTTAGGCAAGATCAGCAGTCATTTCTCTGAGGATCCTGCATGTCCAGTTCATCGAGCAGTCCCGGCAAGAAGCTGTGTTAAACACTGTGTTTTTTTGTCTAGAATTTTTTTGAAGCTCTCTCGCGTTTTTTAAGTGGATTTTAGATGGTCATGTGGTTGCCAATCTGTTGTAAGGAGGCCACTTGTTCGTCCTGGCTGATTTAGTGTTCTTTTAAAATCCTTATTAGATGACGTACATTTGATGACTATAATGGCGAAAAAACATCTTATTGAGCATGGTTCTGTTTCCACATCTTTTCTGCATGGTTCTTTTAGTCAGTGGTTATTTTTCTTTCTCTTAGAATTTTGACCATGTTAAGATCTGTACTCTTTAACCATTTGTAACTAATTTTCATCCATTTCTTTTCACTTTTTCTATAAAATATCCAATATATCCAATTTTATTTCTTCTTTTACTTTTACAGTACTTCTTAGTTTTTTTTTTTTATTTAATTTTTGTAGGGTTGAGCTTTGCTCCCAGATTTCAGGGTTAGACTTTTCTAACACTGTCATAAAACTGTAGTACCCTGCTTCATCCCAGATCTAAGAACCAAATCTAGGTCCTCTTCTATCAGAAGCAAGGGTTCTGTTAGGAAGCAAGAGGGGCAGCGACAATCTCAAATTTACTTATCAAATATTCACCAATCCATTAGTTGAACTTAAGACTAATAAATATAACGTGAGATTGATGACCTGGTGTAGTATTTGAAATCTGGTAAGGAGGAGATTAAATCTCCAGTCTGTCACATACAAGCAGCTGTGAGATGTTGAAGATGTCAGGTGCCTTGCCTGCTGGCTAAGTTTAATCTTCTCCTTTTTGTGCTAAAGACATGGTAACAATATTATAAGAATTTATGATGTATAAAGACTTAATGATTAAAAGAATGACATCTTCATATAATTAATTTTTATTAACTTAAGTCAAAACGTGTACATATTGTACACAAGAAGTCTAAGGACAGATATTAGTCAATATAATAAAACTCTCTCAAGTGAAAGGTTTTTTTAAACATAAATCTTATTGATTTTTTTGGAAATTTCATATCATGCACCCCAATCCTGCTTACCTCTTAGTCCTTCCATATCTGTCCCTCAGCCTTGCAGTATGACTCCCCCACATTATTTAAAACAAAACAAAATAATCTCTCCTCCCCCCCCAAAAAAAAACCTTGCTCCTCCATTTTTCCAATGCCTTTTCATTCAATCTGTTGGCATTGGAGCTGTGTGATATGCCATGCAATTTACCCCTTTTGTCCAGTCAGCCCCACTGGCAAAATGTCTAGTGTAGGAGTCGTTGGTCTGAATCAAGACCTCTGGTTTCCCGTACAACATCACCACTGTGCTGAGCCCTCAATGAAACTCTTCTCTGATATCCTTTTGTTAGCCTGAATCTTGGAGATTTTGCAGTTCTTGTTCTGCAGAACCAGTTCCTTTGCACATTTCCAACAGGTCAAAGATGGGGCAGCTGTTAGGGTGGGCCAACTTAAGGTCCATGATATGGGTCTAGGTGGGTAATTGAGCTGTTCCATCTGGGCCATGGGGACCATCCCCTCAGGGGATGCTCTCCCCAACTCTCCCAAGTCCATGCCTTCAGGGCCAACTTTGTCACACCTTTGGTATGGTGTGGGCCCATTTCCCCCTAGTATTGTGGTCAGCTTTCCCATGGGGTTACGGAGCTCAGCAACATCACTCTTGCAATAGTGTTCAGAGATGGGCAGGGTTAGCTATCCCAGGGCCAGTGAGGGACAAGGCTGGCTTAGCACAGTCCTTGGATTTCAAATTTCATGGTCCCTATGACCCGCAGTGGCAACACCAGCCATAGATATCAACCTACATGCTGGCTGCTGTTGGGTCACTGAACGGATATGGCCCATGGCAGCAGCCTGAGCTCAGTCTCTTGTGACTTTGCAGGGTACACAGACTGACCAAACTCCACTGGTAACGTGGCCCACAGACTCCAACATGGCCATAGCTGGAGGCCCAGCCCGTTGGCATCCATATTGCCTTTGATGGTACCATGAATCATTACTATCAACACGGACCATGGACCCAGACACAGCCCAGATGACACCATGGCCCCAGTGGCAGCACAGCCCTTGGACACCAACATGACCACTGGATCTGGCCTAAACCCTGGGCATTTGTGTGGCTTTTGGTGGCACCATAGGCCATGGACATCACAGACCCTGACAGTGATAGGACCATGAACCCAAACATTGTTCCAGGTAAAAGCCCAGGTTTCGATGTCACCATGCCACTCAGGTTGACATGGAACCTGTGACAGTGTGGTTGTTAGACTCCCATATGGCTCCAGGTTTACCCCAGGACCCCTGGCATCAGTGTGGTCCTTGATAGTGTCAGAAGCCACTAACATCAATTTAGACCCATCCTGAACTCTGGTTGTGGTAGGGTCACAGACCTAGGCATTACGCTCATTGCAGCTCAACCTCGGAAGCCTTCCTGGATGACAGTACAGACCATTCAGATTAGCATGGCTCCAGTGGAAGGGTGTCTGTTGGAAATCAACATGAACTTAGGTGTTTGACCAGAGCCCAGTCATCCTCACAGTTTTCAGCCGTCACTGGAGCCTTGTATATCAACACAGACCCTGGTTGCTGCAGAGGTATGGCCCCAGGCACCAGTCCAGGCTGGATGTGAACATGTCCCCAGGGTGACAGGATAGGACAGTCAGATCAACATGACCCTGGTGGCAGTATAGCCCATGGACACAGGTGGTGGCCCACACCCAGGCAAACCATGGCTTTGGGAGCATCGAGGGTCATGAACATCAACATAGACCCTGGCTGCTACAGACCCAGATTTAGCTGTAGGCAGTAGCCCAGGCTTGGATGTCATCTGGTTCCTGGGTGGCAAAGAGGCTGTCAACAAGAGTCCATTCCTCACATCTCTGGCTTCTTCAGAACCCCCTCTTACCACAGCACGTGAACAATTTCACTACTCTTTCTTCTCCCATTTCACCACTATATATTCGCTCATCTTACTGGCACCTGAGCCCCACTGCCTTGTCTAGCTGGTGGTAAGTGGGTATTTCATGCAGGCTGCACTGTGAGAACCCAGGATGTTTGGTGGGTGTCTTTCACCTGCTTGGCCCACCTGGAGGGAAAGTTTTAATATTCTAACTCATTTTCTCTAAAACAAAACCTTTTTAATACCCCCATTTTTTTTTCAGAAAATACCAAAATGTTCTCAAACAGAATAAATGGCATGCTTTTCCAATTTGTTTGCCTACACATATTTAAACATTTAACTGGTTCTCAAAGGTTCCTGTCCATACATTATAAGTGGATATTAAACTTATATTAATGTGACTCATGAGTTATTAACAGCCATTTTTCTAGTATTCTTTTATTCCTCTTGTATCATGTTTGTAAAATTTCCAGTGTATTATATCAGTGTGTCTTTGATTTCCATATGAATCTGGTTAGCCTTCATCTCTTTCCAAATGTGATTGAGAGAAACTCCACAGGTTTCATTAAGCATTCAGCACCTAGGAATATAACTCTTGCATTAGAGGAGATAAGTTAATGCGTTTTCAAAGAATTTAAAATTAACAATTTTGCATATTAGGTATTCCTTTACACTTACTCCAAGTCTAAGGTAACACATTGACCATTTCGAATAACTTAGAGATGATGGGGTTCCCAAATTTGAAACATTTCTTCAGATAATGTATCCTCTTCCAGCAGAAAATACTTGCTAAAAATAATGAGTGCTGGATTGTGGTGGTGCATGCCTGTAATTTCAGAACTTTAGAGGCAGAGGTGTGTGGATTTCTATGAGTTTGAAGCCATCCTGGTCTGTAGAGTGAGTTCCAGGACAACCCTGTCTTGTAAAAAAAGAAAGAAAAAAAAAGAAAAGAAAGAAAATGAATTTAAGCTAATTAGTAAGTACACAATAAGCTTTATCAATTAATAATTTGATTAGTAGTATGTTTACAACATTTTCTGTAAACCATTAAATCTTTATAATTTGTAAGAAAGAAAATTCTCAGTTTAAATTTCTCATGTGTTAAGTACTTTATGATATAGACAACTTTGAAAATATAGTCAAAGATATTTTAGCTCAACGATTATTAGAATGCTATGTCACTTCTCCTTTTATAAGGTTCAATTCTGCTACAGAATGTCTGGAGACATTGCCATCACTAATTGTACACTTAGATGCATCAGAAATGGGTTAACACGAAAGCACAATATCATTACAATTGACAAGTTGTAGACTTGCTATAAAGATCTGTAAACAACCACTCTACGCTTGAGCACAGCACTTTGTAAAGTGTTCTGTGTGCAAAACAGCAGAAACTTTAAAATTCCTAAAAGTGTGAACATCATCTTTTTTTGTTTGTTTGTTTGGTTTCTTTTGAGACAGCATTTCTCAGTGTAGTGTTGTTGGCTATCTGGCAACTCACTGTAGGCCAGCCTGGCCTCAAACTCAGATATCCACATCCTGCTGCCTCCCGAGTGCTGGGATTAAAGACGGGTGTCACCACCTCACAGAAATGCCATCTTTTCTTAGTAGGACTATTAATATATACCAAATGCATTGTATTCTAAAACAGTAACATCTGGGAATATGGTAGGACTTTTCTTAGATTATTTTTAATGAAAAAAAACTAGATGTAGTGGTTGACATTTTATAAAAAGAAAATTAAAATAGTATATATGACAAAGATGTTGAAATAATAAATATCGCAAAAATTCCAATTTTATTTGAAATCATTTTTTACATTATATGTGATATTTATTGGAAGGATTCAAATAAATTTACTAAAAAACTAACATGTTTGGATGAGTCCCTTTTGAACTACTAGCTTAGGAGTATGCTGTACTCCCATATACGCGTTCAGCTCAGAGTCCTGAGTTACACTCAAAGCTCTAGGGAAGACACATCAGGTCAAATATGTGATAAGTGCGGCTGATAAAGTGACTTGTGAACAATGGACTTGCTGTGCATTTCTGAGGATCCCTAGGACATAGGAAGGTGTGCCTAGTGTGGCAGCACTTCTCTAGCCCCACCGTTTGGGGAGCATGGAAGACAGGTGGTGTTCACTGTGCAACCAGCCTCATTAATCACTGAGCTCTGTGTTCAGCAAGAGATGAGGTGGGTAATGATGAACACCCATGTTAACCTCCGGCACCTAATCATACATGTGGATATGCATACACAGGTACAGCATACATGCATGAAATAACCACTCTTAAATAAAAAACAGGATATTCACCCTCACCCCACGTCTCTCATTTTGAAACAGGTTGTCATTATTTTACTGAGGCCATCTTCAGGATCCTCTCTTCTCCTGCCCTCCTATCCTTAAGGCTAGTGTTATGGAGGTTTGTTTTTTTTTCGGTTGCATTTGGTTTATGAGTTTGTTGTTGCTTTTGGTTATTTTTGGTAGTTTGTGAAGTTTAGCTTATAGCTGTGTTGGTCTAGTGTGGCCTCAAACTGATGGCTTCATGCCTCCATCAAGTCCCTGTTTGTATTACACCTTCTTAGCAATGGAAATTAGAAATTACTCAGAACTAGATACGGTTTGAACTCTGCCAGATCCATGGTACTTGCCTTGTGGCTTACAAGGTTTTCTTTATTTTATTTACTACACATCATTGACAGACTTTTTTGGGGGGGGGAGTGGAGGAGAATTTTGATTTTTCTTAATTAGTTGTATATCTCATATATAAAACATGGATTGCCACTGTTGATAGTTCCTAGTGATAGGTCCAACTTGCCAAAGTCCTTAGGTTTTTCTTGTTAAATTTTCCTTCCTGATTGATTGAATGATAACTTATTCTTTTTTTTTTTTGAAGTTGTTCTTTTTTTTTTTTTATTGAGAAAAGGAAGGAAAAAAAACCACAAGTTTCTGCCTCCTCCCAGCCTCCCATTTCCCTCCCCCTCCTCCCACTCTTCTCCCCCTCCCCGCACTCCTCTCCCCCTCCCTCTCCAGTCCAAAGAGCAGTCAGGGTGCCCTGCCCTGTGGTAAGTCTTAGGTCCGCCCCCCTCCGTCCATAACTTGGAAGGTGAACATCCAAACTGGCTAGGCGCCCACAAAGCCAGCACATTAAGTAGGATCAAAACCCCTTGCCATTATCCGTGGCTTCTCATCAGCCCTCATTGTTCGCCATGTTCAGAAAGACTGGTTTTATCCCATGCTTTTTCAGTCTCAGTCCAGCTGGCCTTGGTGAGCTCCAATAGATCAGCCCCACTGTCTTTGTGAGTGGGGATGTAGCTCAGTGGTAGAGCGCATGCTTTGCATGTATGAGGCTCTGGGTTCGATTCCCGGCATCTTCAGGTAATAACTTATTCTTAATGATATAGGAAATATTAATAAAAATATAAAAGCAATTTGGGAACTGAAGCTTTGCAAGTGTAATTAAATATTACCAAAAAGAATAATATCTTCACCCTGCTTTTATAAGTGATTTTCACATATTTAATTTATTCATAGGTTCTCTTTTTTTGCAGAGTTCATTGAGGTAAGCACTAATTTATAAAGGTGCAATTTATTTAGCGTTGACAAAGATACAAATAATAATCCTGTCAGTGATTCAGAGAGGAAAATAGATACTTTGAGACAAGGCAATTGTGCAATTTTCATGCTTGCAAAGAAAAATACTGCCATAATGCACGAGAAGCAGAAAGTTTAATTTCTAATTTATTTTCTAAATCTTGACTCTTTTTACTCAGTTGCATTAGCTAAGTGGTTGATTCTCTTGTGGTTTTGAATCCCATGGGTTTAATTCAAGGATGCTTTGAAATCAGCTGGAGATCCACATACGGACAGTGGTTTCTTACATTGAACACAATGGAGAAATGATTCCCAGTAACCAAGGAAAAGATATCCCAAAAGTGGAAGCAGGGTTGAAAGAGTTTTCTGCATATAAAGTAGTTTCGGCAAAGTACTGTAGCAAATAGAAAATGGAAAATAAAATTCTTCCAAATAGTTCATAAATATTTAAGGTAAAAGCATGCCTATATTCACTAAAGGGAATGCATATTGTAGCTACGATGTGTTTCTTGTTTCTCTTATTTTTAATGAAAAATGAAAGCTTCCAATACCTGCACATCTAGGTCGTTTAGGAGAAGTGAATTATATAGTTTCTGATACTATTTAAAAAGAGGAGAACACTAAAAACTGCTGGTGTCCAACTAGGAACTGTGGCCAGATCCTGAGCCTCTGATTACATTACATTTTACTTGAAGCATGCACACTTTCTTCTGTTCATATTTTATCTGGCCATGGTTGCTGAGTAACACTGATGAGTAATTGGGTCAGACAAAATTTTGTCTGTAGAATCTAGGACATTCATTGTATAAACTGTCACACATATATACACATAGAGAGAAAGAAAAACACACACACACAAAGAGAGAGAGAGAGAGAGAGAGAGAGAGAGAGAGAGAGAGAGAGAGAGAGAGAGAGAGAGAGAGAGAGAGAGAGACGGGGGGGTTGTATTATGGTAAAGAAACTATTAAAAGGTAATAAAAATAACATTAGAATTCAAAGTAAACTGACTTTCATGTCATAACTTCCTGTGTTAAGTTTTAGTTAATGCTCAGGTAAAGAAAATCACGTTGGCATGGGTAAGAGAAGAGACTATTTTCTTTTATGCCTTTTATTTATTTTCAATAAATAAAATGTGTCATGAAATATACCCATATCACCCCATTTCTGTTTCCCATCCAACTCCCCCCATGTCTCCCTAAAATGTCTCTCTCCACATTTCATGCCCCTATGTTTTTCATAATCCAGTGACTCCAAAGAGTGATTCCCATCATGTCTGGATGTGGTGTGGGGGGGTCACCATTGGAAGACAGGTAACGTACCAATGGCCATAGCCCTAAGGAATTTTTTCCCTCTCTAATGGCAATCAACTACTACACCTGCTCACAGCTGAGAGCTTAGGAGGGGTCCATTCACTCTGGAATTCTGACGAGCTGGATTTTGTGAACTTTGTGCTTATGAGATGAATGGCCAAGTCACATCCAGAAGACAGTGTTCTGCAACACTCCCTTCTGTCTTCTGGTTCTTACACATTTACATCTTCTCCTCCTTGCCACCTCCTATTGCGTTGCCTGAGCAAGTTGCTAAAGATATCTCATTTACGCCTGAGCACTTGTAGTGAAATTTTTCCTAGTTGTGAGTAGATATAGATTTCTACATTATTCTTCTCCAAAATCAGTTTAAAAAAACCAAACCAAACCAAACAAGCAAAATTCAAGGAGTAAAACAGGCCAAGATTATGAGCATAAATATATTTAGAAGGCAATTTGACAATGTAACTATTTAAAAAGTAACAGTAATTAAAACCTTCTCTAGGGATTACGGCCTTCTCTTTCACTGGATTTTAATCAGATTTATGGTACCATAGATAATCTTGTGAAGCATGTCTTTAAAGGAAACTACTTGGTTTCCCAGAGCTATGCACCACTAATGCACTGATATTTTATCTGGCACATGAATATCATAGTACATGGGACATTGTACTGGGTGATGGCTGATGTGTTTCTTCCCCATATAGTCTGCCTATCTGCTTCTGGTACTTTGAAAGTTAGACATTATAAAGGAAAATAGTATATCCAGTTTTTGTTTGGAGCTGAGACTGTTTTAGAAACAGTTTCAAAGGAATGGGTAAGGACAACATATGAATTTAGCAAAGATGGGTGGTAGGAGTTTAGTATAAGGAGAATAAAATTTGCAAAAAAAAAAAAAACAGCCAAAAGATGGATCACACTAGTAATAGTAAGAATAAATGCCAAGTGTAGTTTGTTAGCACCACTTTCCCATGGTGATTTTCCAAAGAGTTGAGTTTTATAATCTACAGAAACACAGTTGTAATTCACAACTTTGAAGTAGGGATTGTAACTGCTATAAACAGATAATAAAGATAAAATGCATTAACCACTCTGAAACAGAACTTAACTGTCAGGTGTTGAGGGTCACTGTGCTCCATACTGAACCACAATGCAAGTTTCATATTGTTCCAAAGTATAGTTTGGACATCAGCTACAAAGGTGATAGAATATATCAAAAAATCCTGTAAACAGTGACCTATCTTTAGTGAATTCACTTTCTCCAGTAAAGGGACATATACATCTGTTGTCGGAGGTTTCTGTCCTGCCCGGTTCCCACAATTGTTAAGTCCCAAAGAAATCACACAGAGGTCTACATTAGTTATAAACTCATTGGCTCATTAGCTCAGACTTCTTATTTACTCTTATAACTTATATTAGCCAGTTATTCTTCCCTGTTAGCCACGTGGCTCTGTGCCTTATTCAGCGAGGCAGTCACATCTTGCTTCTTCTGTGGCTGGGTCATGACTGAAGAATCCTATTCCCTGTTCTTTTCATCCCCCTGCCTCTACTTCCTGCCTGGTTGTCCTGCCTATGCTTCCTGCCTGACTACTGGCCAAACAGCATTTATTTAAATTATAATTGACAGAATACAGACCATTGTCCTACACCATACATTGGTGCATAAAATTGGGATTCTAAATACATCTTTTCATAGTCAGAACAATCAAACAACCTCTAATATGCTCAGGATAAATTGCTGTGGTAGAGAATTGTTTTCTGAAAACCTAAAGTAGGATTTTTTATGTTTTTGTTTATCTTTCTGAAGTGCTTTGATTGAACCCTGGATTTCCCACTATCTGGATTGCCGTACTACTCAGTCACAACCCTGGCACCTATAATCTTTTCTATGCTTAGTATGAAGAGATATTTTACTGTTTCAGAGCAAGATTGTAAACTCTGATGCGCTCAACTGATTATCTTTTGATGCATTTTAATTTTTGACAACCACCCTATCCCTTTCAGAAACATAACTTGTGGGTGTGGGATAGGCTATCTGCACAATTGCTTTCAGTTTAAAATCCTCCCTGCAGAATAACATTCTACGCTCTTAATCCCTCTCCCTCTTGCATTTTACATCTAGAGGCTACTTCGCAGATCCATTTGTATGGTTATTAAGTATTCAGTACAGTTTTCGGTGTGTAGGAAAATACATCCCACTTGTTTCCCATTTCTGCTTCTCTGAGCACACAATGCATATTACTGAAGCAAAGAATCAGCTTCCGCCACTGCTCCAGGAGCACAGTCCTCAGAGAGAGTCGTCAAAGCTCCTGGGATCAGAGTGCCTTTCTTTGAAAGCCAGGTCTGCAGGGGAAGCTGCTATCTTGATACTGTTCAGGGTTGTCATTCCTAAACAGAGTTATTCAACACCCACACAAATAATAACAAGCAAACCAAGTTTTTTTAATTAAATGTAAAAAGTCACAGTTTACCTATGACCCCAATATGTCAGTAGAATATTGTCACTATTAGATAAGATGTCAAATTGCTATTACTTAGTATTATTATTCCTATCATTTTTTTATTATCCCATCTGCCTGTTTTGTATATCTTTATTAGCAACTCACACAGGTACAAAGTTAGCAGGGAATTGTGATATTTCTACCTCATTATCCGCAAAAGGATCTAGAGCAATGTGAGTACATTAGGAGGGTGAGGGCAGGACAGATACTCAGGGAAGCATGTGACTCTCCAACTTTACTTTGAAATTAATAAAAGCTGTTTACTCATTTTACTGTTGTGCTGGTTTGAGGAATTTGCATGGAAAGCAATTTAATTGACTCTCTGAAATTATGTTAATGGAGCAAGGAGACTGCTTCCTTTAGAATTTGTTTTATTTCAGGGCCAGGGCATGCAAGAATGTGATGGTGAATTAGCAGGAGGAAAACTGAATGTTCTCTGCAAGCCGTTTCTGCACATTGCTTCTCTCAGCATGCACCTGCTGCAGAATCATTTATGGAAGCACTGTGAAAACAGGAGTTACAGTCACACTACCGTAATATACAGTGCTGATTTTTTTCCCAAGACATACTTACAGTTTTATGCTTGGCAATTTAGGTCTATGTTACTATAGCCTATGATGACTGCATCTTTTACACAATAGACTACACTAATGCAGGAGGACCACATTATAAATTTCTGCAGCATGGATAGCCTGTATACTAAGTGTGGAGAAATATGTTTAAGGGTGATGTAGAAATATTTAGTAAAATAACTATGCCACAATGATATCTACTTCTTTTTTCTTGCTTGTCTGACATTAGCACTGGACTTTGTTGCTCTGAATTGTCACACACACACACACACACACACACACACACACACACACACTATGCCAAAAAATTTGTGTTAGGCAACCAGTTATCAAATTACATATCAGCAAATAAGGAACATGCATGAATTACAACACATTGCATTTTTTGTGTGTGTGTGTGTGTGTGTGTGTGTGTGGATGCTCTGTGCTGGAAGAGCTTATTCTAAGTCCCTCACCTGAGAAGTATCTAAAGTTTGTAATAATTGTGAGTTTAATTTTGTGTAGGAGGTTTAATACACATATATACATTCATCAAAATATTCTGGCTATACGTTTTATTATATAAATATTTGCCTTTTTATTTCTTGTCTGATCATATATATTGATTCATCAGCAAAGCTTTCTAATCTGACTATTATACTATGTAATTTGTAACTGTCCATTTTTCCATTTATACATTTTTTGACCTATTGTTGCTAATATGAAATTGGGGTACATAAAAGTGACAATCTATAAGAATGGGATTCCTAAACATTATTATGCAGGACTTTTTCTCATTCCTCCAGCATTGGTAATTTGATTTTGTCTTTAAAAAGTTGCAGTTAACTCGGAAAGTCGTTGCCTATCAACTGCATTTGTGTTCTTCCATGTCATATTTGTCTTTAAATTTCAGGTCTTAAGTTTAGGCATCTTTACTTAATTTTCAATTGGTGGCTTTGGTAAAGAGTAGAAGGAGGAACTGTTTTTCTCTCTCAAACAATTCATTTGCTTTTGAGTGAGGAGCATCAACAAAGTTTGCTGATTTCTAAGATTTAGATAGTCAATTATTAGTTAATTCATTGAAAACTTCATCTAAGGTAATATTTCATTTTCCTTGAATATGCTCTTCCAGGTTTTCAAAACCAAGTGCATACACTAAATTAAACATTATTTTAAATGGTAAAAAATACTATTTAAAAATTTGAAACAAATTGTTGCAATACATCACTGATAGCGGTGAGAAGATGGCTCAATTGTTAAAGGCACCAAGAGCCCAAATTCATGACCTAAAGTTAATCCCAGAGATAGTCAGGATGAGAGAAGAGAAAGTAGTTCAAACAATGTCCTCTGACTATGAACTCCAGATGTATGCAATAGAACATATGAACACATACCCTGCTACATAAATAAGTAAATGAATAAAGTATACACTAAATACATTTATAAAATCAACAGAAAACCCCAAACACACATACATATAAAGTTAGGGGACCTGGTTTATGCGAATTTTTATTTTTTCTTTCATTTCTAGAGTATAATATATTTAGGGATATTTTTGCTGCTTTTTTGTGAGATCATATATTGTGAGTTGCAAAATAGTTATTTGATGTTACCTACTATAATATTCTGATCAAGATTTTGGTTTGTCTCACTCAAAATTATTAACACAGAACTAATTTGTGAAAATAAATACAGCGAAAATTTTTGATCAGCATTATTAGTATAATTTCAGTCCTTAAAATGGAAGAGAGGCAGGCCATGGGGGTGCACACCCTTAATCCCAACACTAGGGGGAGAGAAGCAGAGGAAGATCTCTGGTGAGCTCAAGGGCAGCCTGGTCTACACAGTGAGTGAGCTTTGACTTGAAAAGCCAAATAAATATATGAGGGTTAGCTTGGATTTCTTAAGCAAACTGGATCTTGATTCCTAGACCTTGACACTCTTAGGGTTTTAGGTACATGATTCTTTGTTATGGGTTGGACATTTTGAGCATTATTAAGTCCTTGAGACACATGTATCAAATACTAGAAATGCAGAAGACTTACTTCAGTTATTGAAAGAGTATTTCCTTTGTCACCAAGTGTCAGGGGAATCTTACTTCAATGGAAAACTATTGATCAATACATAAATGAGCATATTTCTTGTATGTATCATTTTTTTAGAGTGTATGTGTTGGAGGATTCTCTTTTTAAATTACTGTCCTTTATTTTTTCTTATTTTTGACTGCATTGCAAAAAGTCAGTATTTTTCTATCACCGAAAACTTTTATATCGAAGGTAAAACTATTTCAAAGACAAACTTGATTCTAGAACACCAAATATTTACAAAATTCCTTAGATTTTGTAAAGTGGCATTATACTCTAAATTATACTTCAAGAAGTGTTTTAATGTAACTCACATGTTGACTGATTTAGTATTCTTAGGTAAAGCTCTTATCTTTCCTTAATGATATTGAACTATGGTGATTAGCATTTGCAAATAGTCAATCCTAACAGCACTCCACAGTAATAAAAGACTGAGGACTTCATAAATATATACATGTACAGGATGCATACCTAGCCAACTATGCACCACATTGAAACATATTGACAGTTATATATAAATGTTTAAAAATAAACAACAAAGAATCTGTGATCGCAAAGCTTATAATAATGTGAGAAAAAATGAAAATGTCATATGTTAGATGATGAAATAGGCCTTGAAGAAAAGTCAAAATGTGTTAGGAATACAGCTAGGCCTAGAAGGGTTTGTTTTATTATATTCTGTTTATTCACTAAGTCTTGAAGAATTGCTCAGTGGCTTTTGAGTAGGGGATTAAAATTAATGAAGTTCACCATACTGACACACAGAAAAATGATATCTTTGTTATTCTATGCATTTTTAATAGATTTAATTAGAATTTTTAATAAACATTTGTGTTGATGAGCATTTCTTTGCTGAAGACAAATTTCTATTTTACCTAGGGGACAGAAAACAACTCTTGGAGACATTTTTGTATTCAATAGAATTAGATTTTTGCATATTTGTACAATTTTGCTTATCAAGTGTGCAAATTTGTAGACCAGAGTGTGTAGAACATGTACATGTAGAAGCAAAGGACAACTTTCAGGAGTTTATATTTTCTGCTAGCAGGTGATTATCTGTTGATAGGACTAAGGACAACAGACTTGCAGCAAGTTCCTCTGTCTGCTGAGCTATATTGCAGGTCCTAAAATTAGCTTTAATAACAAGTGAAAGTTAATACTCTAAAATACAAAAATATATTGAAATACAATGTATTTACCCCATTGGAACTTATACAAAATAGAAAAAAAAATGTGAATGTGTACGTGTACATCGCTAAAACACAAAAGTAACCAATTATGTAAAATTTTATATTTTTTTAAAAATCCCATAACCTTTGATTAAAATGCTTATTTAAGATAAGGACTGAAAATAAAAATCAGTGATAAGATAGAAGTTTAGATAGCTAATCTCAACAAGACATTTTTGGAACTGAATGACATCAACTAGACTAGTTCATTGCTGTGATGACTTGAAAAGTAAATATTATAAAAGAAATCAGAAGTGAAATGACTACTGGACTGATTAGTTACACAGCTGCCTTTTTTATTTATCTTGTTTTCATGTGCATGAACGTTAGTTGACAAGTTTCGTTGACAAAGGTTTCATATTCTGCCTTTGTCTCATGCAATTTTGAGCAAAATTATCTGCCAAACACAAGAACTTTTTAACAATACATTAGAATCATAGGATTACATATACAAAATTCATAGTAATCAGTGCATAAGAAATTCATTTTCCACTTCCATGAACTCTAGTTTATGGGATTGTTGGTGATCATATTTGCTTCATAACCTAGGATGCTAAGGGAGAAGTATTTAACATCTATAGATCAATTTGATTGTTCAGTCAATGGATGGGAGAGAGAAAAATTTGATGGTAATTAATGCTTGAGGATTATTTGGTGGACATAATTTTGGCAAACTATATTTGTTTCTACCTAATATTTTGTTATACTAAGCAGAATGATTATTATCTAATAAAATATACTTCTGTGTAAAGGATTAAAATGAAAACCAGTGTACTTAAGAGTTGAACAGTCCATGTGGTCCAAAGGACGTAAAGCTGAGAAATTCACTGGTACCATCGGCTGACCTAACCAAAAATGTTGTCATATGGTATACTTGCTCTAAATCAAGACTTCTTAAACCTTTTCTAATCATGAACCTTTTCATCCAAGCATTTTTGAATTGATTATATAAATGTATATTTGTATGCATTTGTATATTTGTATGTTGGTACTCAAGTCAAGAATTTGAGAACATGTGAATAGAAAACAAATGATTAATTTATTTAAGAAATTATTTGCTAGAAATACAACATTATAATTTTAAAAGCATCTTTGCATACTACAACATTGATGTGCTTCTTTAGTTTTACACAAAATATTAAACCTTGAGTCAATATTCAATATTGTGAAAGAGAAAATATTAATCTTTTTCAAAATTGATTATTAATTTGGTTTTATAATTCATAAATTGTGTGAATTCATAAATAATGTGAATTTTGTACAAAAATACATAGCACAGTGGTTGAAGTATGTTTGAAAAATTTAAGAAATTTCTGAAAACTCTAAGCAATACTTCTGTTATACAAATACACACATTCAAATTCCAACTTCCTAATAGCTCTTCCTTCTCAGGCTCTGATTGCTGGCAATGCATTACTTCAGTTACACTGCAATTTAGGAAAGTTTCTCCCCTTTAAACACTGGGAATAAAGATGCATGGTTGCTAATGCGCTACTAAATCAACAGTAAGCAGCAAACTTTCAAAAGACCCAACCGAAAAGTATTAATGCTATGATAGGGCAGGCTTCTGAACCAGGTGTCTGTGTCCTTTGAGTCCTGCTGCCAATGCTTAATTGAACAATTGTTACTTTATTCTAACAAAACTCAAGGGCCTCACTCAGTCTCTTTACCACATATGGAATGAGGGAATTAACTCACTTGTATGATATTTATATATAATGTAGTATATAAAAATTCTGGTGGAATGGACATTTAATACAATATAGCTTATATTCAAAATACTTATGCTATTAGGAGAATGATCATAAATATCCCGTTTGTTTAATGTCAAAAAATGAACATATTATAGATTATTCTCTTTGCTTGTAATGCTAAAACATAGAGCACATATTTGATGACAATTCAGTGAAGGAAAACATCCAGCATCCCAAACGCAGCTACGTGACCCCAAATGCTACACTTTCAGAAAGAAGGCAATGAGTCTCTTGAATCATCGTACACATTGCTCCCGCACTCCCGTGATTACATATTTAGCATCAACTATTACTGATATTATGACAATAGATGAAAGAAATTAATTGTGCTAATTAAGAGTATTACTGTCGATATTAATATCTTGTTTACTGTGGTCTTTTCTCCAGATACTAAGAAACATCATCGCTAAGAACATTCAATTGTTTTTTGTGTATTTTAAAACCTCCATTCTAAATGTATTGTTAAGATACTCTTAATGTTATTTCTACAATATGAGAAAAAACATACATGGTCAATTTAAAAGTTAAAAATAGCTTAATCTTACTTAAAGAATATTCTGAAATGGAAATGGAATTTTAATCATTCCTAAAATTAGGGATAAAATAATTAGAAAACTAGCTTGAGAACTAAATGCAACTTGATGCTATATATATTTTTCCACATTTCAACTATCTGTCTATTTTTACAAACCATTTATACAATCCTGTCAAGTTACAACTGGAACTATAAATTTTTCACTGTATATTCTATCTCTAGGATACGTTAAGCCCTCAGATTACCATTTCAATTACAATGCAAATGGACAGAGAAATACAATATAATTTTATTTAAATGCACTTCCCTTTGCCATTACATTGTCACGGTGCTACTCCATTCAAGTTTCACTTATGAACTAACATTTACAGTTGTAGTGAATAGGAACCTTACTTGGCACATAGAAGCTGGCTTCTATTAATATTCCACTCTCACCATTAAACTCTGAATGATGTCACCAGTTCTATTTCTATCATTTACATTTTTCATTACTTGTAAGCAATTCCAAATATTTCTTTTTCAGATTAAGAAGCACCATCATTTTTTCATAGTTATACTTGTCAAATTTTCCGCACTTCTGCTTTTCATATTTTCTGTCACTGGAAGGCAATGAATACATATTCTGAAAAAAAATCTTATTTTATGCCATATTTAAGTTTTTCAATCATCTAGTTCAATTCCCCCTTTCTTAGTCTGAGGAACATTATATTCCATCTAAAACATCGTGACTTCAGGTTATATGCTGAGAAAATTTTAATAGTTACATTTTTTTTCTGTAGGTGTTGCATTGAAATCGTGTATATGTTCATTTACTTCTGTGAGGCTCTTTCTTTCTGGTTTTATAAAACTTGTTATTTTTAACACCTAGCCTGGATAACAAAATAGCCAAAGTGCATAGTAGTTGTGACCTCTTTAAATAATTATTTGATATCTCATAGATAATTAGAAGCTAAAACCTCAGCTGAAATAAATTCAGATATTGACTCCTAAAGCACACCCTTCCCCTTTATATAGGATAGAATATTGAAGCTTCTATATCTGAATTATTTTAAATAGTGACACATAGTTGTGCATTTTTTGTTGCCTGAGAAATTATAAGTGTAAGTTGTGAGTGACATTTTGTTCTGACAGTGTTCTGATATGCACTGAGAATATTCCAAATAGAAAGTTTGTGTGAGGGAATTGTTGGCAACGAAGAAAATGCTTGACACCAAAATTTTTGTATTTATTACTTAATCAGACTGGTGCAGTGCATGTAAAATGTCTTGTTATTTTCAACTTTCCTGTAGATTGATTCAATGCCAATAACAAATTCCAGAGACTAGCTTATTGTTAAATGTAGTCTAATCCAGCATAAATCCTCCTTTTGATTTTGTTATTATGATCAAGTCATTTAATATTTTTTTACATCCTTCTATTGATCAAATGAAAACAACAGCATTCTCACCTCTCTAATGTAGGCAATTTCATGAATTATTAATATTTATTGAGTATCTTTAACTTGTGCTTTAGAATGTGTATACTAACAGATAATGGGAAGTGAGAAAAATGCTTCAAGGATGACCTCACCTGTGTTACAATGTTGACCCCTGAACAAACTCAAATAATGGCTGGTGGCTTTTCCCACGAAACCATAGTTAATATATGTTCCTACAGTCCGCTGCTCCTAACAATCTCCTTCGCCTCTCAGGGAAACCCATCAATATGCTCCAGAGGCCCTTCCCCATTATCTTCCTCTACTCCTTGTGGACAGATGAGAGAAATAAATTTAAGGGCTTCGAGCGCAGTATCCATTTCCTTTCCTCCTAAATTGTCTCTTGCCGTTAAACAGACAGAAGTAAGCTATCTAAGCCCTCAATTTGTATGTACTTAATGAAAAATAAAATTCAACTTAACTCTTCATTATCTCAGCTTTGTAAGGAGAAATTTGGAGATTTGATGGTAGCTACTATTAGAAATTACTGATAATCATACATTACACACATTAAAAAAAGATATTATCTATATTATATATGCTTTTTAATGAAAATTTTGCATTCTTTGTATGTGTAATTTTAAATAAAATTATCAAGTTAGTTATTGACCATGTAAAAGCTACCAGAAAAAAATATTTCTATAACATATAACAATAATTTAATATAGAAAAAATATTATCAGCAGTTAGATTGAGACTATTCCTTCATTTGTTGTTGTTATAGGATAAGAATGTGTGAATGCCTAGAGCAGTCGTCCAATGAATAGACTTGATTCATTCATCACTATCCTCCCAATTGGGCATGCAAAGGCCCATGAACAATGACTCTTCAGTAACTGGGTGCCCATCATATTAATGGTCTATAATAATAAAATATTAATGACTAGAAAGTACCTATTGAGCATGCAAGGGTCAGAAAAAAAAATCACAGATATAAGAAGAGCAAGTGAGATGAAATCTGAGGAACTTTGAGACGTTTTCATATAGATGAGAAGAGAGGGAACTTAGAAAAATAAATGGAGGACAGATTAGATGCTATGACCAAATTATAGTAAGATTTGTAATTAAATCATAGTAGGAGTTATGGTAGGAGCAGGATCAGTAAGTGAATATTGAAACAGTTAAGCCTGGGTATGTGTAACAATAATGGCATAATGATGTACAAGTACCAAACCTGGGTTTGACATTTCTATGGACTCTAGAAATGATGATTGAGGCAGAAGGGACAGGTAGGACAGAAATTCTGGAAAAATATTGTTCATTAATTAAAGTAATCATTAAACATTAATTGAATAATATAATCAAAGAGTAAAGAATAATCAAAGAATAAAGAATGAAGCAAATAAAAAATAACAGATGCCCTATAGTCGGGAAACAGGTTAAATATAGTTAGAGATATGTAAGCAGTATATGGCTCATTTAGCTTTGAGCTTAGTAACAAGTTTTTAAGATGATGTTATATTTGCAAAGTTTAAAAAAATTAACATGGGGTGGAATGGTGTAATGAGGTAGACTGTCTTGTACACTTGTGATGGGAGTGCTTTTATCAGAACATTGTAAATGATAGTATGTTTCAGATCCTCATTTTTTTAAGCACTGTATTAAATTCCTAAAAAACATTAAGAGGTTAATTAAATGTGTTGAAGCACATCTATAACAACATCAATTAGAGATGCAAATGGTTGGAAGCCACATCTATGAACCTAATTTGCTACATTATGTAATAATTATAATTTTATGGATATTAAGTACAAACTGACATTAAAGAAAGCATCAATAATGTCCAGTAATATAGAAGAAAATTATAGCTGAAGTATCAAAGGAAACAGTATTTAAGTTAGTTCATTATATCTCCGTTTTCTTTTCAGAGTAGATGCAATAATCTACTCTTTTAGACAGTCATATTTACATCCCCCATTTTTTCTGTTCAAGACAAGAACTCTGATTCTCATATCCTTGGTTTAGTTTTCCTGACTATTACTAATAATAACTTGTAACCAATCACCTTAAATGATGACAGATATTCATAACCTAATGAGTCACCAAAACCACATACCCTACCTCTTGAGAATGTGGGTGTTGTGTTCTTCAAGTTACTTTCTGCTGCCTGGGGGTGACAACATCTTTAGGGGATTCTGAAAAGAAAAATCTGGGTTAATTGTCATGTCCTGAGAGAGGTAGCTGTATCATTTGTTATCCAGTATCTGTGTAATGAGAATGTGCACAGAGTAGTCTGTGAGGCTGGGTCATCTCAGCTAGCCAATTTGAAATTGTCCTCAGTATTTTTTAAAACAAAGTTGGTCTTTGGCTGGTTTTTGTCATCTTAGTGGTGTTATCACAGTCCTGGTGAAATCATCATTGTGGGATCCCATTACCATTTTGGAAACTTCAGAGATAACGTTATATCAGATTATTCCTTTTTTTTTTTTGTAATCTTTTTCCTGATAGTTTCTTCTTTTTCTTTGGATTCTTATTTGTCCAAAGGTCTTTAAATTCCTCAAGATGTTTGTTTTTATTTTCCTGGAAAGATAAAAGCAAAACCCTGCCCCAACTGTATCTTTGTGGAAGTTCCTAATCTAAGCTTTAACATTCTGATTTGATTTCTCCTGAAATTTTTTGTTTTATCTTTTAAAGATGTTGAAGTGATCTCTATTATCCTGTGAAAATGTTAGCTATAAGGAGATTCAAGGAAGTCTCATAAGGCACGCAATCGCCTTTTATAAAGATGTTAAACTCGTGGTCAACTTGTAATAGAATTATCCCTCAAGACTGGAGAACTTGGTTACAGCAATCTTTTTTTTTTTTTTTTTTTTTTTTTACGGCATACGAGATTAAGCATG